>NW_016808194.1:1333883-1351520 GCF_001698545.2 Rhinopithecus bieti
AGTTTTCAAAGGAATGCTTCCAGTTTTTGCCCATTCAGTATGATATTGGCTGTGGGATTGTCATAAATAACTCTTATTTTGAGATATATTCCATCAATACCTAGTTTATTGAGAGGTTTTAGCATGAAGGGGTGTTGAATTTTGTCTAAGGCCTTGTCGGCATCTATTGAGATATTCATGTGGTTTTTTCATTGGTTCTGTTTATGTGATGGATTATTTTCATTGATTTGCATATGTTGAACCAGCCTTGCATCCCATGGATGAAGCCGATTTGATCATGGTGGATAAGCTTTTTTGACGTGGTGCTGGATTTGGTTTGCCGGTATTTTCTTGAGGATTTTCGCATCGATGTTCGTCAGGGATATCGACCTGAAATTTTCTTCTTTTGTTGTGTCTCTGCCCGGTTTTGGTATCAGGATGATGCTGGCCTCATAAAATGAGTTAGGGAGGAATCCCTCTTTTGTATTGTTTGGAATAGTTTCAGAAGGAATGGTACCAGCTCTTCTTTGTGCCTCTGGTAGAATTTGGCTTTGAATCCATCTGGTCCTGGGCTTTTTTTTGGTCAGTAGGCTAATTAATTACTGCCTCAATTTCAGAGTTTTTTTAGTTGTTGTTGTTGTTTTTGAGACAGAGTCTCACTCTGTCGCCCAGGCTGGAGTGCAGTGGTGCGATCTCGGCTCACTGCAAGCTCCACCTCCCGGGTTCACGCCATTCTTCTGCCTCAGCCTCCCAAGTAGCTGGAACTACAGGCGCCCGCCACCACACCCAGCTAATTTTTTGCATTTTTTAGTAGAGATGGGGTTTCACCATGTTAGCCAGGATGGTCTCGATCTCCTGACCTCATAATCCGCCCACCTCGGCCTCCCAAAGTAATTTCAGACTTTTTTATGGGCCTATTCAGGGATTCAACTTTTTCCTGGTTTAGTCTTGGGAGGGTGTATGTGTCCAAGAATTTATCCATTTCTTCTAGATTTTCTAGTTTATTTGCGTAGAGGTGTTTATAGTATTCTCTGATGAGTGGTGATACCCCTTTATGATTTTTTATTGCGTCTATTTGATTCTTCTCTCTTTTCTTCTTTATTAATCTGGCTAGCAGTCTATTTTGTTGATCTTTTCAAAAAACTAGCTCCTGGATTCATTGATTTTTTTTTGAAGGGTTTTTTGTATCTCTGTCTCCTTCAGTTCTGCTCTGATCTTAGTTATCTCTTGTCTTCTGCTAACTTTTGAATGTGTTTGCTGTTGCTTCTCTAGTTCTTTTAATTTTGATGTTATGGTGTCAATTTCACATCTTTCCTGCTTTCTCTTGTGGGCATTTAGTCCTGTAAATTTCCCTCTGCACACTACTTTAAATGTGTCCCAGAGATTCTGGTACGTTGTGTCTTTGTTCTCATTGGTTTCAAAGAACATCTTTATTTTTGCCTTCATTTCATTATTTACCCAGTAGTCATTCAGGAGCAAGTTCAGTTTCCATGTAGTTGTGCGGTTTTGAGTGAATTTCTTAATCCTGAGTTCTAATTTGATTGCACTGTGGTCTGAGAGACTGTTTGTTACGATTTCCGTTCTTTTGCATTTGCCGAGGAGTGTTTTACTTCGAATTATTTGGTCAGTTTTAGAATAAGTGCAATGACGTGATGAGAAGAATGTATGTTTTGTTGATTTGGGGTGGAGAGTTCTGTAGATGTCTATTAGGTCTGCTTCAACCAGAGCTGAGTTCAAGTCCTGAATATCCTCATTAATTTTCTGTCTCGTTGATCTGTCTGATATTGACAGTGGGATGTTTAAAATATTCCACTATTACTGTGTGGGAGTCTAAGTCTCTTTGTAGGTCTCTAAGAACTTGCTTAATGAATCTGGGTGCTCCTTTATTGGGTGCATATATATTTAGGATAATTAGCTCTTCTTGATACATTGATCCCCTTACCAGTATGTAATGGCCTTCTTTGTCTCTTTTGATCCTTGTTGGTTTAAAAATATGTTTTATCAAATATTACACAACTCCTGCTTTTTTTTTTTTTTTTTTTCCATTTGGTTGGTAAATATTCCTCCATCCCTTTATTTTGAGCCTGTGTGTGTCTTTGCACATGAGATGTGTCTCCTGAATACAGCACATTGATGGGTCTTGACTTTTTATCCAATTTGCCTGCGTCTTTTAATTGAGGCATTTAACCCATTTACATTTAAGGTGAATATTTGTTATGTGTGAATTTGATTCTGTCATTATGATGGTAGCTGGTTATTTTGCCCATTAGTTGATGCAGTTTCTTCATAGTGTTGATGGTCTTTACAATTTGGTATGTTTTTGCAGTGGCTGGTACCACTTGTTCCTTTCCATGTTTTTAGTAGCTAATTTATTTGGCTGACTCAACAAGTATCCATTGAGTTTCTACTATGTGCCACGCATTGTTCTAGACCTTGGTATACACAATTTTGAAAGACAGTACTTGTCCTCTAGAAGTTCATGGTTTAGTGAATGAGGAAGACATATAAATAAGATATAATATGTTATAGAATAGAAAACGTGATCAGCAAAATGTCATAGAAGCAAAGTTCTTTGAGTCATTGGGACATAAGTGAGGCTTTATCAGGAAGGTGAAATTTGAGTCACATTTTTATTTCATTTATTAGAGCACATTACTGTCCATTATGACTTATATGTTCATTTGGTCATAAAATAGACAATTGCCAGAGATGCAAATTAAAACATAGCTCATGCTAGTTTCTACATTTTTTCACCTCAGAAATTCCCATATCAGAAATCTGTTTAACCACAGCAAAAACACGTTGTTGACACACTCAATAAAAAATATTGGAATCCTTTATATACCAGCTGGTTTTTTTTTTTCCTTTTTTTTTCTGCTACCTGATTTATTTTATTTTATTTTTTCATATGCCAACTATTGATGCTTTTTCACACATGTGCCAGCTCTAAAAAGAGGAGTACCTAAAATATCTTGAGCAATATATAATGCTTATGCTTAACGCCTCAATTATATACCAGATTTGGTGTATATCACATAATGCTGTTTCTGTTATATACTACATTTGATACATAATTGAGGCATTATGAATAATTTCTAGGGCTTTTCTAAATGCCGTTTTCTGTACTTTGTCAGGAGAAGACTTCTAATAAGTGTTTTTAAAATGAAACAAATTTGTGACCAAAATGTTACTTTTTTAATAAGGAAATCCTTAATATTAATAGTAGAATAAAATGTACATTTAGCTTCCTTTTATACTTACAGTAGTCTCATTGTATAACAACATACCAAAAATATGTCTCGTCATGATGATACCTGGAGCCTCTGTTACCATCTCTGAGACCTGTTCCCATCTCTGAGACCTGTTCCCTTGTTTCCTTTGTTTTATACTTATTTTTTTGTTTGTTTTTTTAAGACAGAGTCTCGCTGTATCGCCAGCCTGGAGTGCAGTAGCGCGATCTCGGCTCACTGCAACCTCTGCCTCCTGGGTTCAAGCAATTCTCCTACTTTAGCCTCCCGAGTAGCTGGGACCACAGGCATGCACCACCACACTGGCTAATTTTTGTATTTTTAGTAGAGACAGGGCTTCACCATGGTGGCCAGGATGATCTCGATCTCTTGACCTCGTGATCCGCCCACCCCGGCCTCCCAGAGTGCTGGGATTACAGGCATGAGCCACACTGCACTTGGCCTTGTTTTATACTTTTAACCTCACCTTCACTGTCTTTCTTCCTTTCAGCATATATACATAGTCAAGTATTTTTTTCAGATGGGAAGTAGAGAAAGGGAGACCCATGACCTTGAAAAGGATGAACTGTGCTTTCCCCTTACTTCCCGTCTCCCCTTCACTAGTCCTTATCTCACCACAGCCTGTCAGCTGCTTAGCATGGTAGGTCAAAGCATGGATTTTGGAACTAGACTGCCTGTATTCAAATCCTAATTCTGCCACTTATAAGCTGTATGACCTTGGATAAGAAACTTCGTAGTTTCTTCATCTGTAAAATGAAGATAAAGTGCTTGGGAAGTGCTTGGCACATGTAAACATATAAAAATATCAAATACTGTTATCATCACACCACCCTATAGAAATTGCTTTTGATTAGGTCACTCTGGACCTCCTGTTTGCTAGGTTCCTTGTACTCCCTTTACCTTTGAGAATTTGACATCCATTTATATACTAACATCCAAAATTTGTCTCATGCTCTGTCTTTGAATTTCCCTCCAATGTGTAACTCTTAAATGGATATTCCTGCCAAGTTAAACTACATGTAACTTAAACTCAAGATGCCAACTTACACTAATCTTGATTGTTTTATTTCCTACACTTTCTTATAGGTACAACCCAGTAACCCAAGTCAAAAACCTAAGACTTACCCCAAGTCCTGTTCATTCTACTTCTTATATAGCACATATTTTGCCCTTTCCTCTCCTACTATTACATTATTTCAATTCTTAAGCATCTTTTTTGTGAACTCTCAAAATATATCTGTGTCATCTTTGTTCCATCATTTGTCCTCTTCAAATGCGTTGAATACACTGCTTCCAAATTTATTGTTTTATAAAGCAAATGTAATTATTATGTGTTTAAAACCTGTGCCCCGTCACCTAAAGGATAAAATTCAAACTGGATTCTGTCTACCTCTTTAGCCAAAACTACTTTCAATTCTTAGAATTGATTGTTTCAAAACTCTTTGTATATACTGTTACTGCCTCCCTACTTGACTTTTTCATACTTTCCCTCTTTCTTCTATCCATTTCTCATGGACAAATACGTATTATGTGGTGAGAATTGTGAAAGCAGAGGTTATCTTTGGTTCTCTTTTATATCCTCAGTGTTAGTATAGTGCCAGATAATCGTAAGCACATTAGAACAGTGTTTCTTACAATGTGTCTATGGACAAGATAATTCTGGTCAACAATAAAATAAGCACAGAAATTGTAAGTGATCAAAAATCTCTATAGCAATTTGATAGGGTAATTTTAAATCAAATTTAATAATAAAAGCAAGACTTGTTTTTTGTATGGTGTTTTAATTTAGTTTTCTAGCGGTTCAAAATTAGTCCTTTCCATGTAATTATTGCAGTTTTACACTTACAATAAAGCTTCTACCTGAAGTGCCTTCTAGGTCATTGAGAAACATAGAAAATTATCTTCCATATAGATTTAGATGAAAGTGTATTTTGCTGTGGAACTAATCATTTGAAAACTGGGAATAGCACCAGGAGGTAAAACTACCTCAAGCTGAAATATTTTGGTTTGTATATTAGCTCTGCAACTTTTCTTCTGTGTATGTGAGTAAGCAGGTTACTTATCCATTCCAAGACTTAGTTTCTTCAGCTCTAAAACAGGAGATAACGCTTACTAAATTTACTTTTCAGAACTGTTGCAAGAATGAGTAAAATGTACATCAAGATATATTTTAATAAAATAATGTGTTCAGTATTTAAAATTAGTCCTTTCACACACATGGTTTGCAAATCACTGCATTAGAAAAGATTATTTACCAGAAATATTTGGAACTCCCAAAGAGCACAGTAATTTTAATAAGAATTATAGTGCATAATATATATTTATTTCTTGCAACTGAAGGGTCAGAGAACTACCTATATATGTATAATAACTCTTGGACCATATACGGTCCTGCAAACGCAGTCGATTGGATAGCACTTGAATTGAGCTGGCATGTTAGTCACAGCTGGGCAGATCATATCAGCACCACCATGGAAATAGTTCCTTGAAATATTTCACAGTGAATGATAGGAAAAAAATTCTTTTAGAACATTATTGGTATACTTACAGAGACTCTTAAAGTAATGATCTCTTAATAAATATTTGTTGGACAATTATTTAAAGTTTTCTTATTACAAAAATGGCTTGATTGCTTCTCTTAAAGAATGTAACAAATCAATAAACTTAAAAAAAAAATTCCATTGTCCCTTCCTGTATGCCTTTGCAGAAGAACTAAGACTTAGATTAGTAAAATCATACAATGCTTAATATTTATTTATTCAAAATTGTTTCTTTACTGAACATTATAAAGAACCATTTTTTCATAAATCCTTTGACTGTCTTGCTTGCCTAAAAAGTTAATTCTTTTAAATTTCATTGTGAGCCAGTTTTGAATTATTAATGGGGTAGGAAATAATGTAACTTAACATTAAAATTGAATTCCATTCAATTCTTCCATTTAAGCTTCCATTCTTTAAAATAAATGTAACTTACACCAACATTTCTTAATGTTATTAGAACCTTCTGGTTTTAGCATACTTCCCATAAAGTGAATACATGAAAATTTTTTTAAATTCATGAATAGCATGTTACTAAAATAAAATAATGAAATCAGACAACTGCTGATATAATCTAGTATTAATAGTTTCAAAACCTTATTTAAAAACAACTTATCCTAATCTTCTAGCCTTTTTGCTGGTGAAATAATTATCACAGAGACTTCCACTTTTATCTGTGTTATAAGTGAATCCTCTATCCATATTTTTTTTGGCTTTCAATATGAAAATTAATGGTCGTCATATAATCATGGCTTTTTTAACATTGACATCTCTAGTTACAGAATTTACTCACTGCAAGTAATAGGGTAGTCTTTTTGACAAACTTAGAATTCTCCTTCCTTGGTGCTATGTAGATGAGGGCAAAAAAGGATTGACATTTCTTTGCTGGCCAACAAAATGTTTCCCATCAGTATCAGTATTTGTACTTCGTAGAATTTTGATAATTCTTCATTGAATTCAAATAGTATGTGAAGAAGAAATGCCATAGAATTTGAAGGAAGGGACAACAGTGGGGACTTTAAATGAAGTTTAATTTTATTCATGTCTTAAGCATAGGGACGAGATTAATGATATATATTTAAGTGTTAGGACAACATACTTGTCCAGGTCAAAAACCTTGCTTTTAAAACTACTTTTATTTAACATTTTAATATTTTAAGCAGAGTATACTAGTTCTCTTTTCACTGATGGGGAAAAAAACAGTTAAAAGTCTTAAAAAAAAAAAAAGAGGAAAATTATATCCATTTCTATTTTGCTTACCTACGTTTGTTTTTTTAAAGTTGAAGAAAAATGGAGATATAAAGTAAAACAGAGCTGTAGCTGTATTTGCTTTCCCAAACTATGTGATCTTCAGAATTGATCTCTCAAATTTAATGAGATTTACCTTTCTTAGAAAAAATATAACAAAATAAGAACATCAAGTGACTTAAAATATATCATTTTAAAATCTGCTTGATGAAGAAACAGGCCTATATTTGTAGTTTTTAATTGAAAGAGTTTACCTCAAACTTTGCTATGTTATTCACTCATGTAGCATTACAGAACTAGAGCCAATATCCCAATATTAGTAGATTGCTTTGGAATCATACAGTACCTTTTCAGAATGCTTATACTGTTGTCATGATGAGTTAGAAAACAATTGACATGGCAAATCTAAAAATTATTTTCCATCTAACCTTAAAATCCAGAAAAAAACTGTTTGAGGGTATTCCAAGATGACTTTAACCATGGATTACTTCAGGTTTTATTTTATTTTTTAAATCATAACAAACTAAGAATGAATCCCTTATTATATTTAGATTGGGCTTTTATTTTTAGTACTGGTCAGTTAGAAGGTATAGCCATTTTTTTAAGGGTTGTGAGTGGTATTACATTTTGATCAGTTATAGAATGAGTTACACAACTCAAAAGCTTTAGGTAATCAAAAATTAAGTTTGTTTTCTTTCCTGTTCTAGTTACCGGTTTACTAAAATAGTGAGCATACATGATCACTTGAGAATTGGGCTTCTGGAGCACCTGAACAGAAAGGGAGTGGTTCATATTCAGCATTACAAAAGACAACTTTCTCTTTTTGAAGGGGATTACTTTGGCTATTTTCCAGGTACTGGGGAAATTCCAAATGCATTACAAGTTATTGGGATGGCTATTAATTATTCATTTCCTAAAATATGTTGACTGAAGACTTGAGATTTGGTTATATAATAGAACATTATTTGACTTCATCAATTTATAAAAAACGATGTCGAAATTTAGCAAAATACAAAATTGAGACTCTTACATGCAGCAGTTATATTTTTTCAGAGGACTTTAGAAACATTAGGCTTATTAGTCAGAACATACTTAGTAGAAGTACTTTCTGAAAGTAATAGAAGAGCAATAGAATTTGTGCATGTATATATAAAGAAAAGTTACGTGCAATGCATTGCATCTTTCCAAGTAATTACATAACAAAAGAAAATCATATTCTGCATAATATTTCAGTTTTAGGATATTAGGTTAAGGAAGGATATTTATAACTAAAGAGTTTTTAATAGAGAATTAATACTTAAATAAAGAATGCATAAACCATTCATATATTTTTATAAATAATTCTTCAGGGTGTAATTAATGGCCTGAATATATTAAACCGTATCACAGAGTGTCCGTTGGATGAGACATTTGATTATTTAGAATAATTCCTTTTTAGAATTTTTATGTCTGCTTCCAGGTTGAAGATTCAGGGGAAATGATCTTCATAAAAATATATTGCCAAACATATTTCTTTTGCATACTTTTTACTTATGGATTTATCTTGATAGTTGCTGGGGAAGTCATAAAGGTTATTTTCCTTCATTAGGAAAACCTTTTTGGGCATTATTTGGACTTTTATTTTTGAACATGGAGAACTTTGAGCTGCATTCGAATTATAGCAGGGTGCAATTCAGATCTCATTTTAGTCAAGTTTTTTCTCACTGCTCTAAGTGTCTCTAAGGACTACTTCTAATCTTTCTATCATACAAGTTTCCATTCATTCCACATACCTTATTGAGTGTGCCCGATATTGTGATAGACCCTGAGGTACAAGGGTGGATAAGACATAGACTCTGCTCTCAAGTGCAGTGTAATTGAGTTTGAGGTATCAAGTTAGCCCAGAGAAAGGAATATTCTTTCTTGATACACAGAGAAAGATATGACATTTAGAAGAGATGTTGAAGTAAGTGTTTAAGAATAAATAGGAATTTCTTATAGGGGATGCATATTCTAAGAAAGGCAAGAGTGCGTGCAGTCTCAATACATTAAACTAAGGAATATGTCTTAAGACGCCTGATTCAAATTCGAGTACTCTTATTACTTGCAGTTTCCCATATAAAATGTATATGAAGGCACAAGTAGAGAACCACAAAGCCAGTTCGAAACCACAAAACCACTTAGCAGTCACTTCTCACTAAATAATTGTCTTGCACATACAATAGCCATTCTTACCATTGCTCATGGATCAGCTTTTCATCATAGCTCATGTCCTAAACTTTCCAACAGTCATTTTATCATAGTTAGTGAATTCCAAAAGTCTACCATATATTAAACATGCATTTTAGTTTTTTAATCATTACTCATGGATCAACTTTTCATAATAGCTCATGTCCTAAATTTTCCAACCAGTCATTATTATCGTGGTTAGTGAGCTCCAAACTTTCATATTTATGAAATATGAAATTTAGTTTTTTAATCCTTAAATTTTCAAATGCTGTTGTCAGTTTTGTGTACTAATAACTTACATAGGAGCATTTAAAATATTTAAATACAAAATATTTAAGCCTAGTTAATAAGTACATTGACTTGTTAATATACACTTTTTTCTTTTCTCTTTTCATTAAAATTGGAACTATTAGTACCAAGTGTTTTCTTTAGTCTGGCTCTTGCTTTATTTTTAACATATTTCAATTCTACCCAATTTTAGGACCAACTGTAGGTACCATTGTGATATAAACAAAAATGTGGCTTAAAAAATATGTTTTATGATCAGTCACATAGCCTCATATTTGGACCTTATTGTATTAGTGACACATTTTAAGATCTAGTTCTCCTGAAACACTGAAGTTTTGGCATTTGTCAATGTCAGGCAATTGAACTCCAATAAATTAACAGGGGCATAGCTCCAAATGGCTTGAAACTGGTAGACACGTCACAAAACTTACAAGTAGCCACAACAATAACATACTAATACTGTTTATATAATCTCTTTTGTGTTTCATGATACATTCATATATGTTCTCAGTTTTTATTAAGAACAACCATGCCTGTTGCAGGAAGTTTTGTCCTGTTTAATAGTCCAGGAAGCATTGAAAGTAGAGATATTCACATAGGCACAACACATATCTGATTTTTAGTCCATATTATAATATATCACTCAGTAAAGTGTCTTACAGGATAAAAGGAAAGTTTTCTATTGCTACCTACATATGGAAGACTTTTAAAACATGTATGTCTTTAAGAAAAGAATTGTTTTGGGATAGTCTCATCTGATAGGAAAATTTTTTTTTTATAGTAGAAGAGTCTTCGCGATAGATACTTCAGAACTGATTATTTTCATTACTGACCTAATAAAATTATTTATTTTAATTTTATGTATTTTTTTAAAAGTTGTATGGCTACATAGTAGCTGCATACATTTAGGGGGTACATGAGATATTTTGATACAGGAATTCAATGTATAATAATTACATCAGGGTAAATGAGGTATCCATCACCTCAAGCATTTATCCTTCCTTCATGTTTCAAACAATCCAGTTATGCTCTTTTAGTTATTTTTAAATGTACAATAAATTATTGTTGACTGAAAATTATCTCTGTTCATTAAAACATGGTATTTAATTGCAGCCAGTCCAAGTAACTAGTGTTCTTATAATTGTCCAAAATGTTCATGTTCTGAGATAGCCTCGTGTGAAAATGTTAAATAATGAATTTCATAAAGTAATTACTAATCAAACTACATTATGACCAACATTAAGAAACTAGCTTCAGCCAGGTGCGATGGCTCATGCCTGTAATCTCAGCACTTTGAGAGGCCAAGGTAGGCGGATCACTTGAGGTCAGGAGTTCAAGAACAGCCTGGCCAACATGGTGAAACCCCATCTCCACTAAAAATACAAAAATTAGCCAGGCGTGGTGGCACAGGCCTGTAATCCCAGCTACTTGGGAGGCTGAGGCAGGAGAATTGCTTGAACCTGGGAGGTTGCAGTGTGCTGAGATCACGCCATTGTACTCTGCACTCCAGCCTGGACAACAGAGTGAGACTCCATCTCAAAAAAAAAAAAAGAAACCGCTTTTTTTTTCTACCAGAATGATGACGTTGAATACTGATACAACATCACATGGAACATGGCAATATTTTTAATTGTTTGATTTTTTTTTCCATTTATGCCTTGAAATTTACCAAAAATTATGAGAACTTTTAATATTTTAACTGGTCTGTATACTATTTTAAGAACATATTGACTTATAGTCTGGTGCAGTGGCTCACAACTGTAATCCCAGAACTTTGGGAAGCCAAGACGGGCCGATCACCTTTTGTCAGGAGTTCGATACCAACCTGGCCAACATGGCGAAACCCCGTCTCTACAAAAAATACAAAAATTAGCCAGGCGCAGTTGTGGGCGCCTATAATCCCAGCTACTGGGGAGACTCAGGCTGGAGAATTGCTTGAACTCAGGAGGTGGAGGTTGCAGTGAGCCAAGATTGTGACTCTGCACTCCAGCCTGGATGACAGAGTGAGACTCCATCTCAAAACAAAAAATAAAATGAAACTATTGACTCCTAATGATATTTTCAAGATGAGGGTGGAAAGGATGGTATTTTTATGAGGGAGAAACATCAGACATCATCTTAGTTTTTAAACTAATATGATTTGGGTATTAGTAGAACAATTATATTGACTATTGAATTTATGTATTTATATGTGTTTATACAACTTGTTAGGAAGTGTCACTTATTAGAATATATGTTCAACAAATAGAATGTTTATTTGGGCCCATTTAGGACTAAATAGCTTACATTTAAATACTGGTTATGATATCTTCACAGATAACACAGGCAAATTATCATTAAAATGATTTGTGTTTTGCTGTTATTTGTTAACAGTGAATTATACTCAGTTTGAAACCAGCATGTATCACTGTGAAAATAAATGCTGGTCTCTGTTTCAAGGAGTTTTTAAAAATCAAAGCAGAGGATCATTTACAAAGCAGATAGTTGATTGAATGAAAAATCAGACAAAGGGGCAGAAAGATTTGTAATAGATACTGCCCTTCTTACGGTTTAGCATTTAGGTAGAATTGCTTGAAGATATTTTTGAGATTATTCTTTACAAATATATTTTCCTCCATTTAATAGTATTTCATTCAACAAAATTTATTGACCTCCCTATGCCAAACATTGAAGGAAAAGAGTAAAAATCAAGAGGATAAATGCATTAGTAAGTACAGGCAAAGATATTTTTAGTAAGAATACATTTATTGTGAACATGCTCAGTGACAGGTGACATAGTGCTCAGTGCTGGCAATATAAATAAGAATACCCTGGTACCTGCTTTCGTGGAGGTCTCAGTTCATTTGGCAAAACAAACTAAAAATTAAAGTTACAGTATATTATCAGATAAGTGCTGTAATAAAAGTAAGCAGTAAGCATTAAGGAAACATACAGGAGAAAACACTATAAGGAAATCTAAGGGAGGCTTCCCAGATAGGATACTAGAATCTTGATGGATTTATAGAAGTTAGTAAGGCCAAAAAAAAAAAGAAAAGTACATTTCCAAGTAGATGGAGTAATGTTGCAAACTTTCAGAGTGAGAGAACATGTGGAGGAATGACTAATTAAATAAAGCTGGACGAGTTGAAAAGAAAAGGGTATTGACAAAGGATGAGGCTATATAGATGAGCAAACGACAGACCCTTCTCAGAATCTGGGCTTCCAATCTGTAAGCAGGGAGAGCCGTTAAAGGATTTATAGCAAGGAAGCAACGTGATGAGATGTACATTTTAGGGAGATCACTCTGGATACTGTTGGAAAGCTAAAAAATGTTCAGTTACACCTGTAAGCTCTTTCCAAGATAAGAGTATGTGTGAATAATTCAGTAATAACAAAGTGAATTACTCAGGTTTGCGCAACTTGGTTCTTTTGAGATATTTGTAAATTAGGTTATTTATATAATTGCATTAACAGACAATAATGGAATGTTATATTCTTAGCATAACCCTGAGCTGATCAAATATAAGAAGTGGAAAACTATTGATAATTGTTGGAAATTCCTGTCTGACCTCTCCTTTGTCTGACTATTTAATGTTGCTCATATTTTGTACTAAATCAGATAATACTAAGTGATGCCATTTACCATTCTAAATTGCCTGGACCTCCCTCTAGTGCTGGGTTTATAATTAAAAGGACATATATTACAAAAGAAGAAAAGAAACTGAAACTCAAAAGGAGTATAAGATTATGAGATAGGTTGAGATCTAAGAGGTAGAAAGTTAGGGAAGCATCCTTTCTCTTAATTGCCTCCTACACTGTAGCATACCTCTCTTTCTCTTGCTCACATATATTAAAAAGTTCTGCTGAAAATATGTATATGACTCTAAAGGCCTATATAGCTCACTCCAAACGTTTTAGCTGTTTTTATTATTTTCATTGCCTAAGAATAATATAATCGTAAATTCCATGGTATTATAACCGGTTCTCCCTTTTGCCTTGAGGTAGGGGCCAGGCTAGCAATTTATAATAAACATTATTATTTTTATTATATAGAAAGTTTCTAAATAGATATTATTGGCTACTTCAGTAAACATGTTGATTTATAATTGAAACCACAAAATTGAGTACCATAACTATTTTTAAAAACTAAGTAAACGTTGACTGCATATTTTGAAATTTTAGCTAAACAATGCATAGTATATAGTCATAGTTTATGGCATATAAGTTATCTGTATGAATTCAACAGACTGAACCTTTCACAGCTACCAAACCTATCTAACTTAATACAAATGACTATAAGCAAGCTTCAAAAAACTTTGATTTGCATTAATTGAACCCAGGCTCTCATAAAAGTGAGTTTCTACTATTTTCTATGCAAGCAACTAGCTTCCTTGCAGCACCTTGCCACTTAATTCCAACACAAATATCTTCCTACAGCAAAAAAAAATTTACTTACGTGACCATATGTCTGTGTTAGTCATTGCATATCATAGACATCTAGTTGATAGTACTGGGTTTGTATTGAGGTCAAATCATATGGATCGTCACCTTAAAATTATTCCAACTTGAGATAAAATGTTGTGGAAAAATTGTACTTCTGCCATCTGTTTTATATTAAATATGAAATTATTTAATTCAGAATTGGAAAGAGTTAGACAATTAACTTGTTTATAGTTTTTATTTTGCCATAAAGGAAAATTGCATCGTTTATGACATTAAAGAAGAGCTGGAAGTGAGAACACACTTACCAGAGTTCACATACTAAAGTTCGTTTTCTCAGGCCCAAGTAATCTGTACTGTCTCTTCTAAAAATGGTTGACCAAATGGAAGGTTTAAAGGCTGCACTTTCATGAAAAATAATTGACAATGGAAGCAGTAAATACCTCTATTAAGTTAATTTCTTGCTTGCACTCTATCTCAGTTTTTACCTACTCAGGCTAATTTGCAGGTGCCTGGGATGAGTAGACAATCCATAATTTCTACCAATCAAGTAAAAGAAGGAAAGAAAACTGAGCTTCTCTCCCAGTTACCAGGTAGTTTGCTGTGGTTAAAATTGATACAGACTTTACAGCAGCAGATATTAGCATTTTTATTTATTATAAGTAATTATTTTGAAATTTGGGAAATGAATAGTTGAGTACATCATTTGAGTGTTTATTTGACCAGTTATTAGTGCAAGGAACCATCATTTAAATGTTCTCTATGTGTTATAGCAAATCAATTTGTTTCTCTCTTCATTTTAATGTGTTTTAAGAAAAATGAAGTATGGTTACTTTTACTTGAAAATATGTTTTGTTTTTTGCAGTGTTTGAGCAACACACCTCCACTTACTGAGTATTTCCTCAATGATAAGTATCAAGAAGAACTGAATTTTGACAATCCCTTAGGAATGAGAGGTGAAATAGCTAAATCTTATGCCGAACTGATCAAGCAAATGTGGTCTGGAAAGTTTAGCTACGTCACCCCAAGAGCCTTTAAGGTTAGTGTGATAAATGCATTTTAGCAAGGGCACCTACAAGGGTACAAAGGTTGGTTCTTGGGGTAGGGGAGTGAAAATAGTAGCTATTACAATGGTTTGTGGCCCTCCAAAGGAACACAGTACATAAATAGATATACAATATATCTGTGGTATAAAATTTAGGTGGGAGGGATATGGAAGAGTTTTATCCGTTTTGTTTTGTTTTGTTTTTTTGTTTTTGTTTTACGTCTAAATCTGGGATGGGGAGAATGAAAAAATGTTGAAAAACACTGGTGTGGTAGAAGAATGACTATAGAGACAGCAATGAGCATTTGTATAATTGTTTTGGAATATAGTACATCTCTGGAAAACCTACGTGAATATTCTATACAAATGTAAAAGACTAAATTTGGGCATGTTACTGAACTCTTAAGAACCCATTTTACTTTGAGAGTCATGAATTTGAAAAATTATCAAAATGAAAATTGTCTGCAAACCAAGCACTAAAAATTAACTGTACTTTCAATATGGTTCTTAAACTTTTAAGGTTATTCACATGTGTGACTTGTTACTTATCAAGGAATTTATTGTTCAAATAAGAACTGAGCTGAAATTAAGCTTTATGGGTGAAATTTAGCTTTATGTTGTTAAAAAATTTCTACTTTATAGGTGAAACTTTGAGAAATTTTAAACTTGTAAAGAGAATAAGCAATTTTAAGTTGTTATTTATACAAGTAATTTAAATGGCATTGATATAGGACATCTACTAGACAACATTTTTTATTAGCTATATACTAGTTCTTAGAAAATAAAAAACAACCAGCAAATCAAAATACCTCTGTATTTGTCTTCCTTAACATTCTAAACTTTGGATGTACTAGTCCAGACAAACTGTCTCTCAGCTCTTACCCATCTTTCTAATTGGTTTTGTTTTGGTAGATTTTCTGTCTTAAAATTATGTGTAAATAGGTTCTTGATTTATGTGACTTTTTTCTGTCACATGATGATTCATACTATTAGATTTATTTTCAGTCTCATCCAAAAAAGAAAATACTTAGTGATGCAAAGATTTGGAAAATTGAATATGAACATTAATGTTTCTGTTATCTCTATAAGACTCGTCCTCCTTTTGCACATAAAAACTAAGTGAGAGCCTAGAGTAGTTATCTTAAAAATGCTTTCAGATACATAATTATCTTTATGTGGTAATACAGCAAGGATGAGAACCTGCCTCTTACTGTCTTGCCTACCAGACATTTATAGGAGGAGGAGGCAATAGGAATACCTAAAGCTAAGAATTAAGAACATCTGGAAAATCCTTTGACAAATAGTGAAACAACAATTAATGACAATGAAATCTATGACCAAGCAAAGATAAATACATTTTTATATATAAGGATTACATGTGTTGATCTATTTTGTCCCAGATAAGCTTTGTTGAGTGCTTACTAGGAATGCAAAACAAAATATAATTCATATATATTCCTGTTGTTCATGTATACAATTTTTATTATTCATAGGAGTTATGTTCCGTGAAGCTGCCACAAACACTGAAATAACAAGTACTGAACCATTACTCCTAGGGAAAATATAGGGTTCGATTCCTCCAAGCCTTTGTTCACAACATTTTTGTCAACCAGATAATGTATAACTTTGTTTTGCATGTGTTTCTGTTTAAAAACAACTTGTTTAATATATATTGTTGAGTCCTTAACACTGAACTCATAGCAAACAGCACTATAACTCATGTCTTAATGAAGCATATGTAACACATACTTTTTCTCCATAAAGCACATCACAGCTTTCTTGCATTTAGGAACACTAGCCTAGCATGTTAGTACTTCGTTTAGTGGCCATTTTAAATACTGAAATTAACAACAAAAAGAACAAAAATGTGAAAAAACATAACACTAAATAAACTACAAAGGACACTTGTTTATATAGATTCAGAACTGAAACAACAAGCCAAAGCATCACCTTGTTCAACCCCAGCTGGTAACATGCATACCAGGTGACTCAAATTTTTTGCCAAATGGCCATGAATTGATTTTGGGGTTACAAATAAATTTTAGCAAGCAGGCAGATTCACAAATGTGGGATCCATGAATAATGAGAATCTATTGTACATATTTTTAAAAATCAATCCTGTTCCTAGAACTGATTTTATGGTTCTGCATTTCTTACAGACACAGGTAGGACGTTTTGCACCTCAGTTCTCTGGATATCAGCAGCAAGACTGTCAAGAACTATTAGCTTTCCTATTAGATGGATTACATGAGGATTTGAATAGAATTAGGAAAAAACCATATATACAATTAAAAGATGCAGATGGAAGGCCAGATAAGGTAAATTTCATGATCTTATTGTCACCATTGTTATAATTTTGTGATAACCTCTTTCTAATTTGTGTCTGTTATCCTTGTAGGTAGTTGCCGAAGAAGCCTGGGAAAACCATTTAAAACGAAATGATTCTATCATAGTAGATATATTTCATGGCCTTTTCAAATCAACTTTAGTTTGTCCTGAGTGTGCTAAGATTTCAGTAACATTTGATCCTTTTTGTTACTTGACACTTCCATTGCCCATGAAAAAAGAACGCACTTTGGAAGTTTACTTAGTTAGAATGGATCCGCTTACCAAACCTATGCAGGTAAATCATGGGGTTTTTTGGTTTTTTTTTTTTTTTTTTTTT
>NW_016808194.1:1351866-1375520 GCF_001698545.2 Rhinopithecus bieti
TGAGAAAAAGCCTTTTTTGTATTTGTTATTTTTATTAAAAAATTAGTGTTGAGTCCTTATTATAAAAATTAAGTGTTGAATTATCAAGCCCAATCAATAATGTTTATTTGTATAAGAGATTTTATAAGCTGAATACTTTGGAAATTAGTGTAACTTTTTACAATCTTGAAAGAGCAACTTGTGTCATATAAAAAAGGCTTTTTCTCATGAAAGAAAAATGAGGAGTTTGTTTTTATAATATTGGGGTGAATATTAGCTTATGAAGATTAACATTTTTTATATTTTTTAAACTTCAAGTTTCTTTTGTATTAATTTTAATTTTTTTTACTAGTGGCTATTGGAAGTAAAGCTGATACTGTACATTTTAATTCATAATGTGATAATAGTGTATTTAAATACCTGTAATTTTTAGGCATTTTAGGAACTTAAAGTAGAAGTTTAGTTAGACTGAAAAGATTTCGTTCAGTAATGTTCTCTAATTTCTAATACTTTGAAGTATCACATATTGCTTACTCTGTGCAGAAGTCCTGTGGTAAGTCTTACTGTCAAATTGCCTGATTCCGTTACCTAGTTTTATAAGTGCATTATTTATATTTTTGGGGTAAAGCACTGTCTTTTCTCCCTTATTTATTATATAATCCTCTTCTGACACGACCCATCCCAGTGAAAGTAACTTCTTCTTTTTCTACCTCTCTTTCCCTAAATTCTAACGCTTAACTAATTTTATTATAACTTTTGGCTTACTTTTATATTTTCTCCTTAGACTGCAAGTTCTTTGAAGACAGGGACCTTGTAAACCTTTGTATTTCCAACTTTTGTGGCTTGTAGATATTAATGCACAAGAAGTATTCAAAAATTTTATTCATCAGGATACTTAACTGTGCACCTACTAAGTATAAAGCTGTTTCACTAAACAAAACAGATACAATTCCTGCTTTAGAAGATTGTTTTCTGTAAATTTTTAGCCAAATAGCTCAGTTTGTTAGTCTGTAATAGTTATGATGTCTATATGAAAGCTATACTTTAAACAAAATTATGATCTTACCATTCAGGGATGTATTTGGGTTTACTGTCAACAAAGGCAGAGTGTATGTAGTGTTCGTAAAAACACAGTCCTTTTATTCAAAGTAATTAAAGTCTAGTAGATACTAGGTATGTACTCAGTTATGCAAATTTAAGCTATTTGTTTTTCTGCTGCTTTATGTTTTCTTTATGAACCCATTGAACACAATGCCCTCATCGGTATTTCACTGGGGAGTGCTAAGTACTATCCCTTATCTGTGACCAGAGCCAATAAAGACCTGCTTTTACTTTTGGCCTGGGGAATATGTGTTCACATTGTTAAAGTTATGTCCTTTAGGTATTTACTTATTCACTCTTTTTTAAGTACAAGATTGTTAACATTCTTTTCAATGGTGAGAAACTATAACAGTGCCAAACCACATCCTTACCTCTCTAGTTTGTAACTTTGCAAATATACACCAATGATTGTAATGGAGCAAGAGAGCATAGAATAATGAGTATAAATTTACTGCAACAAAAAATAAATGTAGATATTTTATTTCTCTACAGCACATTTGTTAGAGATAATATTCTCCCATGCCAATAATATAAGGTAATCTATATCATAATAGTGGCAAATTGCATTAATTTACACATTAGTCCATAAGGTATATGATAATTACTCTTCCATAAATTGGGCCCTAAATTATTTTTCCAGCAATGTGAATTTCATTGACTTACCACGTTTCTCATTTGGTGACCAATGATATAAATTTGTGGAAGTTAGAGCCATGGTTAGCACAGAGAAATTTGGTTGTTTTTGTGTTTTGTGTTTTTTTTTTTTTCTTTTTTCATTTAGAGGCAGTAACAACTCAAATACAAAATGATCACTATGCTTTAACCAGTTCGTGAGGAAAGTGAAATTAGCTGAGTTTGCCTATTTGTTGAGTTTTCCCATCACTGAAGTTGATTTAGGTCATGGAAGCTTATTAGGAAAAATATTGAATGTGTATTATGTCTTGGGCTCTCATGCTGTGCAAGGTGCTAGAAATATAATGGTGTTTCTAGTCCTTGTTCTTCAAGAAGCTTGTCATACAGTGTGAAAATTGCTCTGACGGGGTGCTGCAAGAAAACACAGAAAGAGTAACCTACCCAAACTAGTTATGAGGCCTGTGATAAATTCTGAAGAACAATTAGGTTATAAGCAGGTGAAAACTAGAAATAAAAGCATTATAGGCCAAGATAATGGCATGTACAAAGAACTTATGGCAAAAGAGAACATGGCCCCCTTCTGTAGTCTACAAGTATGGCAAACAGGAGCTAGATCACAAAGAACTTTGATGCCGGTATAAGAAGTTTGAACTTCATCCTAAAAACTAGGGAAGCCATTAAAGACTATTAAGTTTAGATATTATATGGCTAGAATTGTGTTTGAGAAAGATGATTCTGGCTAGCACAGAGATTAGTTAGTCTTAGCACTAAGACCAGATAAGAAGCTTTTAGTGATCAGATGACAGACAAATGACAAATGCTTCAACTCAGAAAATGAGTGTCAGGATGGCAGTTTGAAGAACCAGTTGAATGTGGGAAGTGAAAATGTATGAGTATATTCAAAGATGATGCCAAGTTTACTTGACAGGAAAAGAGGAGACAGCAGTGCTGTTTTAGTGGAATATATAGGAAGAACAAGTTGAAGAAGGAATCGATTTTCATATTGAGCATGGTGGCCTAACATGACCCAATCCTGTGTGTAGCATTGGACATGCCGACTTATAGATACCTGAGAACACTTAGGTAGAGATATCCAGTAGGCATTGAATTTGTGTATCTAGACCAAAGGAGAGAGACTGCTTTAGATATAAATTGGGCAATGAGCTCTGTGAAAATGATAGTCAGTGTTTTAGAAGGATGAGATTACTTAAGGCTAAGGTGACCCTGTGATTTATCATCTAAAAAAGAACTCTTTTGAAAATAGAAGGGACTGTCATTAATAATTATACTAGGATATCAGGCTAATCCAGGACTGGCCAAAGCAAATCAGGAGATACTGTCACCTCGTCCAAGGAGAGCATATAAAATTGAGAAGACTGCTAACAAGAAAACTCTAAAGAACACTGTAGGAGAACTTAAAAAGGAGAATATGATCACAGCAATAGAAAAGAATTAAGAAGTAGTCGTGTTATAAGGAAAGGGAATTTTTTAAGGAGAAAGTGGTCAGCAGTCATATTGCAAAGAGGTCAATAAAATAAAGACTGATAAGTTGTACAACAGTATTGGCAACCTTGGAAACAAGTAAAATAAAGAGGTGAAGACAAGCCAGCAAGAGGGTTGAGAAGTAAATGTGATAAGGAAATTATGATAATATAGATACCATTAATAAAGTTATTTATAAAATAGAAGAGAAGGGGAGATAATTAGAGGGAAAGCAATGAAGGACGCTTGTTTTTTGAGAGACTATATATTCCAGTGCTTATGCAAGAGTCAAGATAAAATGGAAGAAAGAATAATTGCTGGGTTTAGGTCCCAGAGAAAGCAGAAGAGCATGGGATTTAGAGCATAGATGCTAAGGTTAGCCTTGAATAAGAAAAGAGACACCTCTCTTCCCATGTGTTGCAAGAGACAGAAAAGTACCTATATGGATTCAAAGAAGTTAGTAGGAGAACAGGAAGTTGGAGATTTTCCCACCCAGTAGCTTCTGTTTTTGAGGTAAAATAGGTATTCTGCTGGTATTAAGGGAACAGTAGTGAAATAGGAAGCCTAAAGAATGGTGAAGTTTTTTTGTTTTTTTGTTTGTTTGTTTTTGAGGCGGGGTCTTGCTCTGTCACCTAAGTTGGAGTGCAGTACAGTGTGATCTCAGCTCTCAGCTCACTGCAACCTCCGCCTCCTGGGCTCAAGGGATTCTCCCACCTCAGACTCCCAAGTAGCTGGGACTACAGGTGTGCGCCTCCATGCCCAGCTAATTTTTTGTATTTTTGTAGCAATGGGGTTTTGCCATGTTGTCCAGGCTAGTCTCGAACTTCTTGGGCTTAAGCGATTCACCCACCTTGGCCTGCCAAAGTGTTGGGATTACAGGCGTGAGCCACTGCACCCAGCCCGATGAAGATTATAAATAGTTATTGACATAAATGAGAGAATAAGCAGATGTGTGATATGCAGAATTATTTCTGGGTACTGTCAAAGAATTGGTTGAGATTGGGCACTGTGAATTTGTAGCACACCAACCTCTAAAATTGGGAAATTTTCTCCAGCACATATGAACAGCTCTGAGAAAGTTTAGCAAGAGTGGAATGAATAGAATTGAGTAACAAAGACATTAAAGGTTCGCGATAAAGCATGTACGGCCTGGGTGGAAGGGCAAGAAGACAGTAGGGAGCTGGTAAACTGGGAGAAAACAGAGTTAAAAGGAATAGAAATCTCTGTGCAAGCCAAGAAGAGAAAAGAATGAATTTACAGGAGAAGTAAGAAGTAGCGGTTAGACAGTAACCTGTTAGTTTAAGATAGTAAAAGTGGGGTTGGGTGCAGTGGCTCACTCCTATAATCCCAGCATTTTGGGAGACTGAGGCAGAAGGATTACTTGAATCCAGGATTTTGAGACCATTCTAGGCAACGTAATGAGACCTCGTCTCTAAAAAATAAAAATTAGCCACTCATGGTGGCACACGCCTATAGTCCTAGCTACGCGGGAGGCTGAGATGGCTTGAGCCTGGAAGGTTGAGGCTGCAGTGAACCAAGATCATGCCCCTGTACTCCAGCCTGGGCAACAGAGTGAGAGCCTGTCTCTAAAAAACAAACAAAAAAACATAGCAAAAGTGGGAGCAGTTTCAAGTGATGACAGGATCTAATAAGTTGACTAAGGTTGATTAATGCAAGTGTCTTTGAATTGAGGAGCCAAGGAATGATAAGACTAGGACAAATTATCCATGTGGACATTGTCACCCAGGACCCAGGATAGTGGCAAGATCAGAAACAAACACTGAGCCAAATGCCAAATGAATGTGAGGTAGCAACCATGAGGTCACTCTCATTTACTGAATTTTTTTTTCCAAAGTAACAAATTTATTACAATTCTTTTTTGTTTTTTAGTACAAAGTGGTTGTCCCCAAAATTGGAAACATATTAGATCTTTGTACAGCATTGTCTGCTTTGTCAGGAATACCTGCAGATAAGGTAAGATGTTTCTGGGGTTGAAGTATATAAGTTGGTATTTAGTTTCTTAGTGTTGTAAAACCAGCTTAATAGAAATTTGTTTCCTTTTAGATGATAGTTACTGATATATACAATCATAGATTTCACAGAATATTCGCTATGGATGAAAACCTTAGTAGTATTATGGAACGGGATGATATTTATGTGTAAGTATAAAACTCATTGTACAAAATATTACTTGAAAAAAAAATCAAAAGAAGTAACATAAAATTTTGAGAGTTTATGGTCAGTTTTGTCCTTGTAGGTTTGAAATTAACATCAATAGGACAGAAGATACAGAGCATGTGATTATTCCTGTTTGCCTAAGAGAAAAATTCAGACACTCAAGTTATACCCACCATACTGGTTCTTCACTTTTTGGTCAGCCTTTTCTTATGGCTGTACCACGAAACAATACTGAAGACAAACTTTATAATCTCCTGCTCTTGAGAATGTGGTAAGTGCCAAACAATTCTACATTGACAAAATAAATATGGGAATAAAATATAAAATAGCTAATAAAAATAAACACACAAGATACTATCAGAATAGAATTATACAAGTCTGTATTGTCTCAATTTTGTTTATAGTCAGATTATAGTCCTAATCCACTTTCTATTCACGTAAAACACGTTATGGAGGTAATTTCAAACCCAGGAAGCATGAAGTCTGTAGCAGTTTTAGGCCAAAAGTTTACAGTTGGAAGGAAATAGGAATTTATGTTATAATAATTATGTGTTACATGTTTGTTCTGTGAAATCATAACAAATGTCAAATGCTTCATTTCTTTATATACATTACCAGTTCATGATTAATAGTATTGTAAGGCAGCCTATTTTTTACCTTCCTAAATCCCTTTATTTGAATTATAAAGTTATCAAGAATGTCATTTGATCCCTTTTATCTTTGAAAGCTGATGTATTTAGTATTCTTTCTTGCATATCTAATTATAGTTTCATAACCCATATATAAAAAATCACATTATACAAAATAAGTGTTTTAGCAACAATATATACCATCTAAATGAAGATAAGTTGAGAAATTATTTGCAACAAATATTTAATATTTAACCTAAAAGGTAACATATTAATTATTTTTATAAAGAGGAGCAAAACAAATTACTAGTCAGTTATATGTATGGTACTATAAGTTTGATTTTAACCTTGAATCTGCTAAGTGACCACTGTTACTGCATTAAAAAGTTTTGTTTTACTGATTAGAATGAAAACTTTTTTTAAAGTTTTTATCTTTGCAGTACTGAACTTTGGGGGGTTTGATTTCTGATTTTATTTCAGCCCGATATGTCAAAATATCTACTGAAACTGGAAGAAACTGAAGGATCCCTACACTGCTGCTAAGGGACCAAAATATTAATGGGAATGGGCCCAAATGGGCATACATGAAGAAGGCTCACCAAGTAAGCACTTTTTCTGTTAAATTGTGAAAATGGTTTCACTCTAAATTAATTGCTTCAGAGGAGAAAGTTAAAAAATGGGAATTAAGAGGCCCTAAAAAAATACCTGCCCAAAACCTACAACTTAATAAATTAATAATTTAAAAATATTAACATTGGGCTTCTATTTAAAGTTCTCTCTAATATCTAAAAATAGGTGCAAATGGGAAACAGATGAGGCCAGATGATGAATCCAGGGGCCAGGATCAAGAACTTTCCCTCAGGCAGAATGAAACATCCAGTCTGGAAGATTCAGTTGGACGAGCATATAATGATTCTGAAAATGGATTATGTACTGATGCACACTTGCAAAGGCTTCAACTCACCGCGGACACAAAACGGATTGTTTACATTCCAGGGTTCCAACCAAACTTAGGCCAATACTGATACTCAACTACATCAAAGATGATACCAGGCATATAAGGATTTGATGACAGGCAGCTTAGGCTAGGATGTAAGTATTTTGGGTGAAAAATGGGGCTTGAACATTAAACAAGCAGAGCCATGTTTTTTTTTGTTTTTTTTAGGCTGAAAACCATGAAATTCAGCCCTGTCAAGAAATAACACCATTTACTTTTCTTATCTCAAATCTTTATATGAAGGACTTGAATACCAGTTAGTAGACTAAAACTGGTGCTGTCTGTGCTTTCATAAATGGGATTGAATCATGCTTAAGCTTTTCTATCTTTTTTTTTAAACTCTTAAAATTTCAATGCTTGGAAAAACTGCTATTTGCACCTAGATCACCCAGCTTACAAGTAGAAAAGATGCTGTTTATTTATTTCTTGGTGTATATCGTAACATTAAAATACAATACTTTTTACTTAAGACATTATTAAATTTTAAAGAAAAAAAATATGTTTCCACCGTTAGAAGCATCTTTTCTTGCTTTGGATTGGGATCCTGATTTGCAAAAAAAGCGATATTTTGATGGAAAATGCCTGCTGAGGTAAGTCATCACTCACTCACTCATTTTACCTTTCCTTGCATTTACTTTATGTTGAATTTACAGAGATAATCATACTGGTTGTGTTACATTCTTTGCTTCCACCAAATGTTCATTTTGGGGCCAGGGTAAAAATTGCGTCATTGAACTAAAAAGAAAGTCTTGCCAAAAATACCTTTTTTTTTCAAAGGTTCAGAGTTCATATTTGAACATGTGGGTGCCTCATCCATCATAGGAGTGTACAGGCAATATATTGTAGAAGTATGATATAAATCTCGGCCGGCGCGCGGGTGGCTCAAGCTCTGCAATCCCAGCACTTTGGAGGGCCGCAGATGGGCAGGATCACGGGACGGGGTCAGGGAGATCGCAGACCACCTGGGCTAACACGGTTGAAACCCCATCTCTTACTAAAAATACAAAAACTAGCCAGCGCCGATCGGGTGGCGGGCGCCTGTAGTCCCAGCTACTCGGGAGCTGCGAGGCGAGGGAGAATGCGCGTAAACCCGGGGAGGGCGGGAGGCTTGCAGTGGAGCTGCAGATCGGGCCACTGCCACTCCAGTCCAGTGGCGGACAGAGCGCAGACTCTGCTTCAAAAAAAAAAAAAAGTATGATATAAATCTCAACTGAAATAAGCGTTTATGATTCTTGTTTGAGAAATTTTAGGGAGTTTTCATTATTGATTCATAGTAAGATGGTACCACTAAAATGGAGTTTTTCTTTCATTTGTTCTCTTAACTCAAGAAATACTTCTCTTTTTAGGACCTTTTGGAAAAAACATGACAAGTGGCTGGAGTATAAACCTCCTAAAAAACCCTTTGGTGAATTAAAAGATTCGCCATTGCAACTTTTTACAACAAAAAGAAAAGCTAGGTGCTGAAGATCCCTCGGGGTAAGGAATAAAATTAAAATTTAATTGCTTTTTGTTTTTCTTTAAGGGTTTATTCTGAGATACGTGTCACATCAACTTGAAAAAGTAATTACTAAATTCTCTTTGATGTTTTAAATAGTAAAGGATTCTTTATACAAGTGGTAGCCTTTTAAGAGGGATGGGAATGTCTTAAAAAATACTATTACAGTGTTGCCTTAATTTTATTACTGTGTTTTTCCTAATAGCCGTTATACTATTAATAATTCATTTTAGTTACTTGTTTTCCAAGAAAGTTTAGCTATGTAATCATTTTGAGAGAAGCTTTTTAGGAAAAGTGTAGTGATATATTTTGTGGTGTTATTCCATTAGAGCCCAGTTTTGAGATTTTCTAATACCTATCTTCCAGCACAGATGTCTTTTTTGCATTCTAAAAGAGAAATAATCTAGCCCTCATTATGTCTTTAAATATTTGTTTGTATATTAATTTATAATGGTTTAACCTTTTTGGAAAATGTGTTCAAAATAAAAATAACAAGAGTTGCTTTCAACCTGGTACATATTAGGCATACAATAATTGCCCACTGAATAAATGTAGAACTTTCCAAACAGTTTTGTCTGTTATTTTCATTAATGGGGTTTTGTACCTCTATCAAGCTTTAAATACTTCTCTTTATTCTTAGGTATTGTCCAAATTGTAAAGAACATCAGCAAGCCACAAAGAAATTGGATTTATGGTCCTTGCCTCCAGTACTTGTAGTACATCTCAAGCGATTTTCTTACAGTCGATACATGAGAGACAAGTTGGATACCTTAGTTGATTTTCCTATCAAGTAAGCTTTAATTGTATTTTATAAGTATTGAGCAACTCTTCTTTCAAACTTACTTGATGCTTTTTGTTATTATCCTTTAGTAAATATCAGGTGCCATTGGACCCAATTTCAGCTTTCAAGTTTGTTTTTGAGTAGTTCTAACAATTTATAAGGATCAGTGTTTCAAAATTTTTATTTTTTCTTAGAGATTTTCCAAAGACCAAAGAGAAAATATACTTTTAAAAACTAAAAACAATAAAACTCCTTCTGTGTTATATTACCTATGGGTTAATTGGTCTCATTTATAAATCTAAGATACTTTATGGTACTTAGTAATTTTGTTTATCCTAGGAATTATTTCATCATTACTCATCACTTACTCCTAAATATGTTGCGTTTTCTTGGTGGTTTTTTGTTTGTTTGTTTGTTTGTTTGTTTTTTGAGACAGAGTCTCACTCTGTTGCCCAGGCTGGAGTGCAATGGCACAATCTCGGCTCACTGCAACCTCCACCTCCTGGATTCAAGTGATTCTCCTGCCTCAACCTCCCAAGTAGTTGGGATTACAGCCACCTGCCACGATGCCCGGCTAATTTTTGTATTTTTAGTACAGACAAAGTTTCACCATATTGACCAGGCTGGTCTCGAACTCCTGACCTCAAGTGATCCTCCCACCTTGGCCTCCCAAAGTGCTGGGATTACAGGCATGAGCCACCACACCCAGCCCTAAATATGCTGTTTTCAAAAAGACTAAAATAAAACAGAATAATGGAGTTGCTTAGAAGGATAACACCGCAGTGAAATAAATCATCCCTATTGCAGCATCCTTCAGTTTTCCTATTGCCATTATATGACATCATATTTGTAAAAAGATACATCTATGGCCATACCACCTTGAACGCACCCTGATCTTGTCTGTAAAGAGGTACAAAGAAGTCTGTATACATCTTCATGCTTTATCTCTCTTTTTTTCTTCCCCTGCTTTTACTGAACAGTTGAGGATTCAGAATGACAAAAAGGAAACATTGTATTCCCAATCACTTAGTCATTCAGTAGGAAGGACTTCATCACACAATATTTTGTACAAGAACATGGTACTATCCCATTTTGCAAAAAAAACTTTCAGTGGTATTATGTCATATTCTGTGATATTTGTGCACCAAAATGTACTTGATACAGTTAGTAAGTGGACAATTGCTAAAGGCAGGTGTATCTACAAAGGTAACTAGAAGGAAATAGATTACATAAAATATTCATTGGATTACTCATTCTTATTGGTGGTTATAAATTTAAAATTTTAAATTGTTTGTAATTATTGAGTGAAAAAAAGATCATTTTCTCTTTAACAAAATAGTGAGCTATAAGTTTTCAAGAATATAGCATTTGGCAATGTAAGTGTAAGAAAAAGAATCAGGGCTGGGCACAGTGGCTCACGCCTGTAATCCCAGCACTATGGGAGGCCGAGGTGGGCAGATCACAAGGTCAGGAGATCAAAACCATCCTAGCCAACATGGTGAAACCCCATCTCTACCAAAATAAAAAAAATTAGCTGGGCGTGGTGGCATGTGCCTGTAGTCCCAGCTACTCGGGAGGCTGAGGTAGGAAAATTGCTTGAACCCGGGAGGTGGAGATTGCAGTGAGCTGAGATCGCGCCACTGCACTCCAGCCTACCTGGTGACAGAGCGAGACTCCGTCTCAAAAAAAAAAATAAAGAATTAGAAGTAATGACAAACTAGAATCTATTAGAGATGTATTTAAAATTTAGAATCATTATTGTTTTTTAATGATGCAGATACAAGAACAACAACCAGAAATAATAATAAGCTATTTACAAGATAGTCATTTTCCAGGTTCTTGAATGATAGATTTATGATTGGTCAGTTACATTCAAGGGATGTTGCCCATTTCAGGTATATAGGTCATCAAAGACAGCAAATGTAGAATAAAATTAGGGTTTGGTATATTAATATTTTTTAAAACTTCTAAGAAAGTTGTTTTCACTATTCCTGTATTTTTCTTTATATAAGTCACTTCCTCTTTTTTTTTTAATCTCTAACCCTGCCCATAAAGTACTTTCTAAAATTGACTTTAAAATGAAGATCTACTGGACCCAGATGGTCAATAGTGATGACTGTTTTTCCTGGTATACTGAGAGTTAAATGTGTTAGCATAAAACATTAATCTAAATGACAACATTCAACATTTTATTTTTTTATTTTTTAATTTTTATGGGTACATAGTAGGTGTATATATTTGTGGGGTACATGAGATGTTTTGATGGAGTGTGAAATAGTCACATTATGGAGAATGGGGTGTCCATCCTCAAGCATTTATCCTTTGTGTTACAATCCAATCACACGCTTAGTTATTTTAAAATGTATAATTAAGTTATTATTGACTATAGTCACCCTGTTGTGTGATCAAATAGTATGTTTTATTCATTCATTTTTTTTTTAATTCATTAACCATCCCCACCCCACCTCTCCCCTACCTTCCCACCACCCTTGCCATCCTCTAGTAACCATCCTTCTACTCTCACTGTCCATGAGTTCAATTGTTTCGATTTTTAGATCCCACAAATGAGAACATGGGATGTTGTCTTTCTGTGCCTGGCTTATTTCATTTAACATAATCTCCAGTTCCATCCATGTTGTTGGAAATGGCAGAATCTCATTCTTTTTTATAGCTGAATAGTACCTCATTGTGTATATGTACCAAATTTTCTTTAGCCATTTATCTGTTGATAGACACTTAATTCCATCAACATTGCAACACATAGTTTCATCAAATCAACAAGATTTGATTGTTTCTAAATCTTAGCTGTTGTAAACATTACTGCAACAAACATGAGAGTGCAGATACCTCTTCAATATCCTCAATGAAGCATTTTAAAATTTTCAACCTATAAACAAATGTTTGCCAAAACATTAATATCTCAGAGGTACATGTATGATTTGTTTTGTAAGTTATTTGACTCATGATAATTTCTTTAGTGAGAAAGATATGTATAATATATATATATGTCAAACAACAATGGCAGAAGGGAATAGAATTCATTGCATTTAGGGACAACATAAAAATTAACTTGGTTTCTTTTTTAAACAGTGACTTGGATATGTCGGAATTCTTAATTAATCCAAATGCAGGTCCTTGCCGCTATAATTTGATTGCTGTTTCCAACCACTATGGAGGGATGGGAGGAGGACACTGTAAGTTGACAGTTTGCCTTTTTACCCAATCGTGGTGTTTGAAGAACTCCAGACTTTTTTCTTTAAGATATTTATTACTTCTTAAGGATAAAATATCAGATGTGTCTTGCATATAGTAGTTCAGTATTGATTAATGAATAAGTCAGCTTTTGAACATTTTTTTTTCACATAGGGTATAGAGAATTGAGTTCATCATACTCCTCAGTTCAAGGCCCAGGAGGGAATGTTGTCCCATTTAGAGTGCATTTCCCTCCACATTCTCCTTCCCCTTTGCTTTCTAACATGTTTGATGCAGATACTCTTATAAATCATTAATATTTATTCATTTAATTGGTACTGTGCTATAGATCTCACTAGATCTCGACACTTATTAAGACTTATCTGTGTTACTTTGTGTCCATTTAGTTAGTTGTTTCTCACTGCTTATGATTTACATCTACCATATTTTATCTCTCCACTTACCTCATGATGGACATCTAAATTGCCTTTCACTTTCTACCACTGTAAGACTGATAAACCATTGTTTATGGTATCCTATATAAGAATTTATTTAGGCTGCATACCCAAAAGTGAAATTGCTGAGTTTAAGTGAGTAAATGTTACCAGATTGCCCCCCAGGATGGCTCTAACACTCAACACTCTGCAAGCAGTTGATTTTTCTGTTGAATGATATTTACATTCCTTGGATATATCCTACTTATCATTATATATTTTTTGACACACAGTTGGATTTAGTCAGACTTATTTAGGGTTGTTACAATTTCATTCGTAAGTGAAATGGTTTTATAAGTGTTTTATATTTTCATTATCTTAGTTTGGAATAAAATTTAGAGTCATAAAACAAGCTGGGATGCTTTATCCTTTTTCTGGTTTTTGGAACATCTAGTACAATATAGGAATTAACTGTTCATCAAAGTCTAGTAGAATTAACCTGTAAAGCCATTTAGGCTTTACAGCCATATTGTTTTTATTTATGTCATGCCTATTGGTCTATTCAGTTTTCTTTTCCTTTTGTGTATATTTTGATGTTCTCTCTGTATCTAAAATGTATCCCTTTCATTTAGGTTTTCATTTTATTTAAGAATTGCCGTTTGTAATGCTTATATCACACTGTTTTATCCTATTTTCATTATTTTCTCTTTTTTTTTTTTTTTTTTAATCAATTCTTCTTGGCCAGGCACAGTGGCTCATGCCTGGGATCCCAGCACTTTGGGAAGTGGAGGTGGGTGAATCACGAGGTCAGGAGATCAAGACCATCCTGGCCAACATGGTGAAACCCCGTCTCTACTGAAAATACAAAAATTAGCTGGGTGTGGTGGTGCGTGCCTGTAATCCTAGCTACTCAGGAGGCTGAGGTAGGAGAATCGCTTGAACCAGGGAGCCGGAGGTTGCAGTAAGCTGAGATCACACCATTGCACTCTGACCTGGCAACAGAGCAAGACTCTGTCTCAAAAAAGAGAAAAAAGAAGTATCGGTCTTCCGAGATTTCTATCTTATTAGTCTTTTCAAAGAATTCGCTTTTCATCTTATTAAATTTTTATTTTTGTTATTGTATGTATTTATACTTTTTATTATTATTATATTTTATTTTAGCTATACATTTTTTTTTAGACCAGGTCTCTCTCTGTCACCAGGCTGGAGTGCAGTTGCACGATCTTGGCTCACTGCAACCTCTACCTCCTGGGTTCAAGTGATCCTACCACCTTTGCCTCCCAAGTAGCTGGGACTACAGGCACATGCCACCACACCCAGCTAATTTTTTTGTATTTTTAGTAGCAGTGGGGTTTCACCGTGGTGCCCAGGCTGGTCTTGAACTCCTGGGCTCAAGAGATCCTCCTACCTCAGCCTTCTGAGTAGCTGGGACTACAGGTGCACACCACGACACCTGGCTTTGTATGTATTTATTCTATCTAATTGATTTCTTCCCTTCCTTCCATTGTATGGTTCCTCTTGTTACTTTGGGTTTCTATGTTACTCTTCTTGCAACTTCTTGAATTGAATGCTTAGCTTTTTGCTTTTCATTGTTTCTCCTATATTGAAGGCTAATTAAAAGGCTATAAATTTCTGCTAAGTACTGCTTTAGCTGTACTTCAGATTTTCATTATCTTTCAATTGTATGTATGTTTTAATTTCCTTTATGATTTCCTAATTAGCACAATGCTTAGTTTTCAAATATACAGAGTTTGTCACTTCATTCTTTTATTACATAGCAGTTGAGAGCATTGTCTACATTAATCTTTAGGAGTCTGAAAGTTCCAACATGTCTTAGTACATGGTCTGTTCCTTAAATGTTTGTGTGCTTGAAAAATAATATACATTCCCCATTTAGATATAGAGTTCTTCATATCTCTGATAGTTTAAGCTTATCAACTGTATTCAAACCATTACTATCCCTGGTTATTTTTTATGTTCATTTTATTCCTGAGAGGAATTTGTCAGGACTCCTACTAAAGTGTTGATTGACCTTCTCCCAACAGTTTTATTAGTTGTTAATATTTTGCATAGTATTACTTATGTTCATAATGGGTAGCTCTTCTTTCTATGTTGTTGTTTTTAACACCGGGATTTGACATTCTTTGCCCCTTTTTTCTTTTTCTCAGGTATTACAAGTGTTACTCTAGCTTTCTTCTTGATATCATTTAATTTACAAACTCTGTGCCTTTGTGTTGAGTGTGTCTCTTACAGATCACGCAGATCTAAGTGCAACATCTGCTCTGCGCTGGTCTTGGGTTGAGATCAACAAACTCACAGCACACAAAAGGCTTCACCCAGCACCAGGTTTACTTAGATTTAAGAAAGGATACAGGTCAAGAAACAATACAGCATGCACAGCAACAGCTTAGCAGAGGTCCTTTGTAGCTGGAAGGAGAGAAAACAGGGAAAAGTGTGCTCAAAGGAAGCTGTTCAGCCCACTGCTGTTTCCTTCCACTCTTCACCAAGGCTGATTTTTAACTAGACTGCATGGGGTACAGTCATATTAGTTGTCAAATATTTTGTTAGCCCAACAGGACTTTTAAACAGCAATAAGACTCTGATTCAGTTAGCCTAAGTATTGCTGCTGATTTCTGTGACAAAAATTGAAGCATGAAATTTAAAAGCTTTCGGCCGGGCGCAGTGGCTCAAGTCTGTAATCCCAGCACTTTGGGAGGCCGAGACGGGCGGATCACGAGGTCAGGAGATCGAGACCATCCTGGCTAACACGGTGAAACCCCGTCTCTACTGAAAATACAAAAAAAAAAACTAGCCGGGCGTGGTGACGGGCACCTGTAGTCCCAGCTACTCGGGAGGCTGAGGCAGGAGAATGGCGTGAACCCGGGAGGCGGAGCTTGCAGTGAGCTGAGATCCAGCCACTGCACTCCAGCCTGGGCAACAGAGCGAGACTCCGTCTCAAAAAAAAAAGGAAATTTAAAAGCTTTCTTTTAGATTGTTTTCTCATTTCTGCCTCCATCCATTCTGTCGCATTCTGCAGCCATCTTGAATGCGCACAGAAATATTATTGAGTTCATATATTGAGAACGGGGTTCTCAATTTTTTGTTGTTGTTGTTAGTTCCTTTGACTCTAACTTACCTCTGCTTCTACGGTTTCTCTCCATGGTTGATTCTGAAGAGAGGGAACCAACACCAGGTAGAATATGAAACATTTCTTCCACCTAATAGGTACTCAGTAAAATCGTTAACCAAACAACTTAGAGTTTAAACCATTATTTTATTGTGATTGGTTGGTTGGTTGGCTGGTTGGTTGATCGGCTTGTCTTTTGAATTATCTTCTGGCCACCAGTGGAGGTTCACCAAAGATAATGCTTACCTTACTTTCAAAGTATTGTCATTCCCTCTGAACATCATCTAAACAGGTAACTTAATAGAAAGAGAATATTGCCCTTTGATTTCAGCCATATTAAGGATAATACCTCAATTTCTGAAGAATAATAATATTTACTTTAGGATGGGAAGAATTATTTAGAAGACATACCCTACAAAGTGTTACTTTTTAGAAGCAATGACCACATATAATTATTTTGGAAACATTGTGCAACTTTATTTCTTCAGTTATTGAGTAGTTTATACAAGGCATGAGATGGGAAAAGGGGCATTTTTTTAACTTAAAGATAAAGCAGATCTTTAAAATTATGTGGATTAATGAATCACTTTTGCCTTTTTCTTGCTGTGTAGAGTCAACCCTTTGTGTCAGTGGATACCACAGATGTTCAAGTTCCTTATATAAAATATTATAGTATTTACATATAACCTACCCACATCCTCTCATATACTTGTATGTGTAGATTATTTATAATACCTAATACAATGCCTGCACGTCACTTCATTCGCATGAATGCAGCATAGTACTCAGCACATGGCAAATTCAAGTTTTACTCTTCAGGACTTTGTGGAATTTTTTTTTTTCTCAAATATTTTTGATCTGTGGTTGGTTGGGTTCAGGGATGCAGAACCCACGTATGCACAGGACCGACTATACTTTTGTTAAAGACTAAAAGAGATTCTGGTGTTTAAAAAAAAAAAAAAAAAAACACTATAGCATAATGAGTAGAGGTATCAAAAAAGAAATTGTTATAGAAAATTTAATAATAGTTGAAATGTCAAACTATAAAGTCAGAAACAGATCTAGGTTTAAATCCTAACTGCTAGGTAACAGTATACTACCTTGAGTAAATTATCCTTCTTTTGATGTCTTAATTTCCTATCTCTAAGTTGGGGAGAATTATAATGATAATACCTTCTTTATGAGACAATACATGTAAAGTGCGTAACACTATGCCTGGTACACAGTAAGCACTGCATGAATGTTAATTACCATTTATTATCATTAGTGTTATTCTGTGAATTAAAATAATGTTTTTTGGCCCGGGCGCTGGTGGGCTCAAGCCTGTAATCCCAGCAACTTTGGGAGGCCGAACCGCCGGACATGAGGCAGCGAGACTCTGAAGACCATCCCTGGCCTAAGGGGCTACATACGGGTGAAACCCGTCTCTACAAAAAATACAAAAAACTAGCGGCCGATGAGGCGCGCCTGTAGTCCCACTACTCGGAGAGGTTCTGAGACAGACAATGGCGTGAACCTGGGAGGCGGAGCGGCGCAGTGAGCTGAGATCCGGCCCACTGGCATCTCAGCTGGGTGGTCAGAGCAAGACTCTCTCAAAAAAATAAAAAAAAAAAAAAAAAAAAAATGTCTTTTCCTGAGAGCAAAAAAAGAATGTCGAACTTATATGAAAATTTTAGGATGTATATGGGAATAGAAATCATGAATCCATTGAATGTGTAGATATAAGCCTAATAGATGATTATCAGGCAGTTTTAGTAGATATTCCATATGTAGATGATTATAGAGTTTTGAGGAGCTCCCCAGAAAACCAAGATCATTTTTGTCACAGTGATTATATTTTTTTCATTAGATACTGCTTTTGCAAAAAATAAAGATGATGGAAAATGGTACTATTTTGATGACAGTAGTGTCTCCACTGCATCTGAAGACCAAATTGTGGTAAGTTTGTCTTATATTTCCTGAAAACTATGGGATTCACTGTCTTAAGGAGGGAATATAAATTAATAAAAGGGGCTCTTGGAATACTGTAATTTATATTCTAGTAGCTTGAGTAGCTAAAAGAGACTGACTCTTATTTAAAGAAATGTCAAATTGTCCCCTAAATGGAAATTTGTCTTCTAAATTTTCCCACTAGCAAAAGCATAAATTGCAAGGTGAAAAAGTTTTTGGTAGTTTTCAGCATGGAGTTTCTAATAAAATAATTAAGTTTGGAAAGTTAATTATTTTATTAATTAGAAAAGTAGATTCTAATTTGGAAAGTAGATTCAGCTCTTAACTTTCTAGACATTGACTACTTAAAGCCAGAATGTTTAAACAAGAGAAAAAAAATCCTTGAAGTACCTTACCGTATCTGTGATCTTTAAAGCCTTATCCTGCCTTATGAAAATTAAGTATTTAAACTCAAAATGACATAATTAGATAAAACAGATTACAGATTTATAAAGGATTAATACTTGTGTACTTACTACTTTGATATTTTCTGAATAGTAAAAAAATGAGGAAGTTCCATCTGTTCACACTTGCATCAGTTTATCATCCACTGCTGACTCTCTCAGTATGGGTTTGTGTACACACAGATGCATACATATATATGTATATATGCTGTCATTTATCTCCCTGTATCTATGACAGAGAGACTTGAATACTATAAATATTTTTTAAATTATGTTTTAATTAACCACATTTTTTGTTTATACTTAAACTCCTAATTTCTTTTTTTCTGCAAAAGAAATTCAATTCTGTTCTCCTCCTTAATCTCCCAGCCCAGACATTCTCAAATTGCCCACCTCCTCATCAGTCTTGTTAACAACACTGCCCTAATCTTGGCTTCAAATAAACAATTATCTTGTTTATATATAGTTTACGAATTTGATCTTGCCATGCATTTTAACAATGATGATTCTTCATTTAGTCAACAAATTGAATACGATAGAGAGAGAGAGATACACAAAAGACTCCATTCTAAACAGAGTTGAAAAGACAGTTGTCACTCAGTCCAGAGCTTAAAAGGTAGCTATCTCTGATTTATAAACTAAAGAAGACAGAGAAATAAATTAACAATTACAGCATAATAAGTACTATTAAATACCTTACTATGACCACTTAGAAAGGGAACTTCTGTCTCAACTCAGATTTAGGGTTTGAGGGGACAATACCAGTACAGGGAAGTTCATGTGGTAAAGATGATGTCTGACCTGAGTCTGCTAGTAAAAATAAGAGTAAATTAAACAAAAGGTGTTCTAAGCAAAGAAAACTGTATCTACAAAAACAAGGAGGCATGACAAAGCATGACATTTTAAGGGAACAGCACATAATTGGATGTGACTGAAAGGAAAAGCTCTTAAAGGGACATGGGGAAGAAATTAGGCTGGAGATAAATTTAGCGCTTAGATCAAGAAAAGTGGCATTCTAGTTGTTTAGACATTTTCTTACAGACTATGAGAAGCCATTAGATTGTGAAGCAAGAGAATAACATTGTTCAGTTTGTTTCTTCACATTTCTCTGAGAACATCATAGAAGATAGATTGGAGACACTGAGTAAAGAAACAGAAAAGCCATACAGGAGGCTGTCATATAATTTAAGCAATTAAAATAGTAGTTAGAACAATATAAACAAGGGAAGAATGGATTTATGAGATATTTAGTGGATAGAATTAATATAACTTGATAAAAGATATAATAAAGATAGTAGATGTAGAGATCCAGAGAAGGAGAAGTTTAAGATGACTTTTACTTCACCATTCGCCAAGATTGGGAATATAGAAAGAATAGTTGCTGTAGAAGTTTGAGATGCTTGTATGATAACTGTGTGGAAATTTCCATTACGTTGTTGGACTAATAAGACTGGAGTTGAGGGGTGAGAACTGATTTAGGTTATACATTTGAGTTGTCAGCCTCAGGCAGCAGTTGAAGCCATAGGTTTAAATGTGAGAGGATACAGGTTGAGACAGTGGTGGGGTGAGGACAGAACATAGTGTGTTTAAAGGTCAGGATTTAATGAGTCCACAGAAGAGTCTGAGAAGAAGCCAAAGAGATAGTAGGAGATCTGAGTAGTGTTGTCACAGAAGCAAAAAATTGTTTTGTTGATAGAAAAAGAAATAGTGAAGCATTAAATTAAGTTAAATAGTGAGAGATTGACCAAAAGAACTGAAAAGGGTACCCATTTCAGTTGTTTATTAGGTTATTGACCCTACTGAAAGCCATTTTACTAGGATGGTTTGGGGAAAAGCTAGATTACTTTGAGTTGAGAAGTGTGCATGAGAGTGAATGATGAGTATTGACTATTCTGTTTATCACCCTGACTGTGAGGAAGAGGAAGAGAGAGGTATATGGCAGCTAGAAGGGGAGGTAGAATGGAGAGGGACTTATACATAGGAAAAACCTTAGGTATTTGTTAATGCCAAAGAGAAAAGTCCAGTGGATAAGGACTCATTAAAGATACAAAGTGATCATTGATGGAACAGTATCTTTAAGATGGTAGGAAAAGGTGGACTCTACAGCAAACATGGGATGAAGTGACTAGTATTAGAAGGAAGGAATTTACCTTTTCCGTAAGACATGACAGGAAAGAAACCATAGAATTCTATTTTACATTAGAGTAACTAGGTTAATCTGTGATACAGTTGCATTTATTTCTTGGTCCAAATAATTTAGAAGCACATAAAAATTTGTAATTCTAATGACCATTCTTCCTTTATTAGAAATTGTCTTCTATTTAATGAATTTTAGTAACTTCCATTTGACCATGCATGGTTTTTCTATTTGATTTATGCCCTCACCAAAATTGGTGACCAGCTAAAAATTCATAATGTATTTAATGTGATATTTGAGAATCATAACCATTTTAACATCCTTTGTTTTGACAGTCCAAAGCAGCATATGTACTCTTCTACCAGAGACAAGACACTTTCAGTGGAACTGGCTTTTTTCCTCTTGACCGAGAAACTAAAGGTGCTTCAGCTGCCACTGGCATCCCATTAGAAAGTGATGAAGATAGCAATGATAATGACAATGATATAGAAAATGAAAACTGTATGCACACTAACTAATGAAAGTCCTAGAAGCCATAAAAGAGAGACTTTCCTGCTGGTGGTATCTATGGAAATGATGAAGTTACCCACCACATTAAAACAAAAGTCTGAGATGGGGAGTTTCAGATAACCGAATGTAAATCCTTTATCAGATTTTAACTTGTGCAGTACTTGAAGTGAAACACAATGAAAACTTTAACAGAAATTGTCTCTTAATACATTTACAGTCTTGTATTTACAAGCTAAATATATATAGGAAATCACAAATAAATCCCTTTTAAGTTTGCTGCTGTTTTGATTAATTATGTTTCCTTTAATTTTTTGGATGTGAGTTGATGACAAATGTTAAATTTGTGGATGTTGGTCCTTTATTTTGCTCTAATAATACTGCAAGAAAACTATGGCTGAACTTAGTTTTTGGATAATCTAGTTCATGTGCATTAGGCTGCCATACATACTACTATGATATTTAGCTGCAGTATCAATGTGGCATAAATACTGCGGCAGCATTCTTCAAAAACCACAGTTTCAAATTTATCCCGGTAATCAATGTGGACCTATTAAAAAACCAAATCATGATACGAGAAACAACCTTGGAAAAGCTATTTCCTTTTGTAGTACCATTAAAAATCCAGAATATTATATTCATTTTACTGCCACTGTGGAAACAGGTTCTAGATTTCATACTCCATCTAAAGTCATTTTCAGTTACATGTAAGTATTATTTACTGCTCTTGGGATCTATTCTTCAGACATTCAGAAACATTTTTTGCTTTAAAATGCATATCTTTAATTGGGTGTTGGTCCAAAATTAAAATTTTGCTGTCTGTTTTCTCTACCCCATTTTGTGGTAATTTGGCAACTTTAGCTCTCCCAATTATTGTAATATAAGGACAGACTTAATAGTATTCTGTATCCATAGTAATAATTGCATCAAGCTTAAATGAGAAATTTTTTTCATATACTGGCCTTTAAATCATTAATGGACAATTGGCTATAAAGGTAGGTCTGTTAACTTTCTTTGTGTGTTCCTGATGGAATTCACCATAGCCTTACAGCTTTTCTCAGAAGGTAACTTGTTATAAGAGAAATGGCATTTGCATGTTCCAGAGTCAGAACCTGTACAGTATATACAGCATAAACACCTTGAATTTGATTTTAGTTCACCACATTCAAGGATCCAGGATGCCAAAATATGTGTGAACATTTGAAACATTTTATTTGCTGCTTTTCCCTTTGATCTAGTTGAAAGAATGTATTGTAAATTGGCATACAATACTGCCTTTAATAGAAAACCTAAATGCTGGGGCACATTTCACATACCGACTACCTGAGAAATTGCTTTGTGTCCCACTGTTATTAAAGCAAAAGTATAATGTTCTTCACTTGAACTAATCAAATACAATAGATTATAAATTGTGTATTGTAAATAAAAGTTCACTCTGTGAGTGCACATTTTGGTAAATTATTTATTTATGTTAGCATTTAAAAGTTTTAAAAAAAAATGCATTTGACCAGGATAAACGAGGTATGTTGATCATGGCTTTGCTTTATATCTTGATATTAAAGCTGGTTTATCATCCTGGTATTTTAAAAGCTGCTTTGGGTTTTTTGTTTTTTGGGTTTTTTTTTCTTTTTTTCTTTTTTAATGTAAACTAACCTCCTGCATGACAGAGGTTAAAATTTTGTCTGCACTTGAGTTCACTTGAGTTTACATTTGAAATGTGCATGTTTATTTATACAGATTTCAATAAAGCTATTCAAGGCCTTATTTAGTCTTTTATTTCTTACTCTTAATCTTTTAATAAAAATCCCCTACTTTATGGTTAGATTACTATATGCTAGACTTTTTAGTTATAAATAGTTAATACTAGAAAGGAAATTATGTCAGAGCAAAATGAATCCTACTATTAAGGACATGTTTTAAAGTTGATATTTTTCAACTTTAATTTATTCATTAAGCATATGTTTGTGTACCAATCACTGTTCTAGAGTCTGGAGATACAGCAGTAAACACATATCCTTACCTTCACAGCGCTTACATTCTTTCTGCTATCTACCAACTAATGGACTATATTTCCATTTTTCTGAAGATTTAAAGAAAAGTCAAAGCTAAATCTTTTAAACCTAGATTGTGGTCTCCATCCTAATTCTTCAGAGACCACTTTCTTTTTAATGCCTGTCATTAACTTCTATTCCCACTAAAAGAAGTGATGTTAATAATGCCACTGAAACTGTCAAACTCAAATGTCATTTTTCAGCTGCAAAAAGTAGACTTTAAAAATAGTACAAAAGGGGCCCGGCGCGGTGGCTCACGCCTGTAATCCCAGCACTTTGGGAGACCGAGGCAGGTGGATCACGAGATCAGGAGATCGAGACCATTCTGGCTAAAACGGTGAAACCCCGTCTCTACTAAAAATACAAAAAATTAGCCAGGCTTGGTGGCGGGCGCCTGTAGTCCCCTCTACTCGGGAGGCTGAGGCAGGAGAATGACGTGAATGCGGGAGGCAGAGCTTGCAGTGAGCCAAGATCACGCCAGTGCACTCCAGCCTGGGCGACAGAGCGAGACTCTGTCTCAAAAAAAAAAAAAAAAAAA
>NW_016808194.1:1375710-1386938 GCF_001698545.2 Rhinopithecus bieti
CAGAATATTATATTCATTTTACTGCCACTGTGGAAACAGGTTCTAGATTTCATACTCCATCTAAAGTCATTTTTCAGTTACATGTAAGTATTATTTACTGCTCTTGGGATCTATTCTTCAGACATTCAGAAACATTTTTTGCTTTAAAATGCATATCTTTAATTGGGTGTTGGTCCAAAATTAAAATTTTTGCTGTCTGTTTTTCTCTACCCCATTTTGTGGTAATTTGGCAACTTTAGCTCTCCCAATTATTGTAATATAAGGACAGACTTAATAGTATTCTGTATCCATAGTAATAATTGCATCAAGCTTAAATGAGAAATTTTTTTCATATACTGGCCTTTAAATCATTAATGGACAATTGGCTATAAAGGTAGGTCTGTTAACTTTCTTTGTGTGTTCCTGATGGAATTCACCATAGCCTTACAGCTTTTCTCAGAAGGTAACTTGTTATAAGAGAAATGGCATTTGCATGTTCCAGAGTCAGAACCTGTACAGTATATACAGCATAAACACCTTGAATTTGATTTTAGTTCACCACATTCAAGGATCCAGGATGCCAAAAATATGTGTGAACATTTGAAACATTTTTATTTGCTGCTTTTTCCCTTTGATCTAGTTGAAAGAATGTATTGTAAATTGGCATACAATACTGCCTTTAATAGAAAACCTAAATGCTGGGGCACATTTCACATACCGACTACCTGAGAAATTGCTTTGTGTCCCACTGTTATTAAAGCAAAAAGTATAATGTTCTTCACTTGAACTAATCAAATACAATAGATTATAAATTGTGTATTGTAAATAAAAGTTCACTCTGTGAGTGCACATTTTGGTAAATTATTTATTTATGTTAGCATTTAAAAGTTTTAAAAAAAAATGCATTTGACCAGGATAAACGAGGTATGTTGATCATGGCTTTGCTTTATATCTTGATATTAAAGCTGGTTTATCATCCTGGTATTTTAAAAGCTGCTTTGGGTTTTTTGTTTTTTGGGTTTTTTTTCTTTTTTTCTTTTTTAATGTAAACTAACCTCCTGCATGACAGAGGTTAAAATTTTGTCTGCACTTGAGTTCACTTGAGTTTACATTTGAAATGTGCATGTTTATTTATACAGATTTCAATAAAGCTATTCAAGGCCTTATTTAGTCTTTTATTTCTTACTCTTAATCTTTTAATAAAATCCCCTACTTTATGGTTAGATTACTATATGCTAGACTTTTAGTTATAAATAGTTAATACTAGAAAGGAAATTATGTCAGAGCAAAATGAATCCTACTATTAAGGACATGTTTTAAAGTTGATATTTTCAACTTTAATTTATTCATTAAGCATATGTTTGTGTACCAATCACTGTTCTAGAGTCTGGAGATACAGCAGTAAACACATATCCTTACCTTCACAGCGCTTACATTCTTTCTGCTATCTACCAACTAATGGACTATATTTCCATTTTCTGAAGATTTAAAGAAAAGTCAAAGCTAAATCTTTTAAACCTAGATTGTGGTCTCCATCCTAATTCTTCAGAGACCACTTTCTTTTAATGCCTGTCATTAACTTCTATTCCCACTAAAAGAAGTGATGTTAATAATGCCACTGAAACTGTCAAACTCAAATGTCATTTTCAGCTGCAAAAGTAGACTTTAAAATAGTACAAAAGGGGCCCGGCGCGGTGGCTCACGCCTGTAATCCCAGCACTTTGGGAGACCGAGGCAGGTGGATCACGAGATCAGGAGATCGAGACCATTCTGGCTAAAACGGTGAAACCCCGTCTCTACTAAAATACAAAAAATTAGCCAGGCTTGGTGGCGGGCGCCTGTAGTCCCCTCTACTCGGGAGGCTGAGGCAGGAGAATGACGTGAATGCGGGAGGCAGAGCTTGCAGTGAGCCAAGATCACGCCAGTGCACTCCAGCCTGGGCGACAGAGCGAGACTCTGTCTCAAAAAAAAAAAAAAAAAAAAAAGTAGTGCAAAAGGATAATACATATTCTAATTAAAAGTAGGTGTCCGGGCTGGGCACGGTGGTTCACGCCTGTAATCCCAGTGCTTTGGGAGACTGAGGCGGAAGGATCACTTGAGCCCGGGAGTTTGAGACTAGCCTGAGTAACAGTGAGAACCTCATCTGTACAAATATTTTTTAATTATCTGGGTGTGCACACACTTGTGTTCCCAGCTACTCAGGAGGCTGAGGTGAGAGAATTGCTTGAGCCCAGGCAGTCAAGGCTGCAGTTAGCCGAAATCACACTACTGCATTCCAGACTGTGCAACAGAGCAAGAGCAAGACTCGTCTCAAAAAAAAAAAAAAAAAAAAAAAAAAAGATATTCATAGGTAATACAGGGTAGTGGGAATATATCTAGACTAGAATTTCTACTTCTAGCTTTGCCACTTAATAATCGTGACTTTGAACTTAATATTTCCTAGTCTGTTTCTTTACCTGTAGAATAATGATGATAATAGCATTTATTGAGCACTTGCTGTGGACCAAGCACTCTATTAAAATGTTTATATGCATTCTCTCATTTAATCCCACAACAGCTATGAGGTAGGGACAGTTGTCATCCCCATTTTTCATATGAAGAAACCAAGATACAAAGCATTTAAGTAATATTCCCAAGCTCACACAATTGCTATGTGGTAGAGCCAATATTCTATCCTCAGATATATACTACCTCTCACTGTGTTATAGTGTCTGCCTCATAGGATTGTTGAGAGCTCAAATGAGATCATGTATTTTATGGGAAGAGCTTTGTAAACTTTATTACACACTCACTGATTTCTTCGGTCTAAATAGACATCTTGAAGTCTAATGACTTCGCTTTTAAAGGTATATTTAGCTCAGTATTTGAGCATTGAATAAGAAAGTACCCACTGGAATATTGACTGACCCATTCTCTTTTAAAAACTAATTTCATTTAATTTATATACTTTTATTACAATTTTAATTAAATGGTAAATGCAATGTGACATACTTTTTTCTTGTCCTTTTCATCTAACTTGTGTCCGCTTCTTTCCATTTTCACAAATGCAACCCTGAATTTCAGGACTTCGTAAACTCCACTTTAGTTTTGCTTTCTGTTCGTTCATTTGTTTGTTTGGAGACAGGGTCTCACTCTGTCGCCCAGGCTGGAGTGCAGTCGCGTAATCATAGTTCACTGTAACCTTGAACTCCTGGGCTAAAGTGATCCTCCTGCCTCAGCCTTATAATTTAGTTTTAATTAATCTCCTTGAAAAAGTTGTAACCTGGTGCTTTATTTAAATATCTTGCTTTCTCATAATCTGTGTTCTTTTAGTAGTCCTGTATTTATCCTTGCTTTCTGACAACTGGATATAAAACTACACAAAACATTGATACGGGCACGAAGAAAATCAGTAAGTACCAAAACAGATACAACATAAAGGTGGTGGGGTTTTTTATGAACTAATTTGATTGAAGTGAGTTTTTCTTATAAAATAAGCCAGGAGGCTGAAATGGAGTCTCCTTCAGTGGTACACCAAAGGGAGTGTAGGGTGTAGTAGGAGCTTTCTACCTCAGAGATAATACATATTCTAGTTAAAAATGTATTAGAGGAATACATATTCCTCTAATGTATTAGAGGAGAGGAGATATATATTAGACTGATAACATTTGAGTCTGACGTATGGTACAAGAAAAAGCAGGCCAATTTTTTGTTTTATTATTTTTAAGTTATCTACAGATAATGCATTTCATTATTGCCTGCTTCCAACTCTCCCTATGTAGTATGTTTCTGATCTCCTGTGCTTGTGCAGTGTAGATGAGCTCACCACTTTAATTTTTAAGATAGAAATGTGGAAAATTCTTGAATCACAGACTAGGGGAAGGAACCAGAGGTCCTCTAAAATATCAGAGGAGTGAGAAGGAAAGGAAAAGCTCCTTTCTAGAGCCAAAGAATAAGAGAAGAAATTTTGCTCATTTTTTTTTCTTACTTTACAGTAAAATAAAATGTTTTGCTCTTTAAATAACAACATGAGGAATTTGGAAACAACATTTCTTGAAAATATATTGATGCTTATTCCCAAATAATTCTTTCAAGTGCCACTTGACCAGAGGATAGGGAAAGGAGGAAAAGGTGAGTGTATTTATATCCTTGCTAGTTTTCATTATATATTCAGTTGCAGATTTATATTATATATCATTTTGTTATCAGATTTTCTAGTTATATGTGGATGGTTTTTAAATAAGCATTCTAGGTTTGGAGGACCAATTCAATATGTATGTGTTTATGGTGTTGTAACTTCATATTTACTATATATTAGAAAAGAATTTCTCAAATAGCGTCCAGAACTTTGGTTTAAAATTGAGTTATTTTATAAGCTACATAGAATACATCAAAATTTTATAAGCTGCATAGAATAGGCTTTAAAATATCAGAATTAGGAAAATAAAACATAGATGGTAAAATTCAAATATTTATCAAGACTTTTTTCTTCACTAACGATGGGGTAAAGAATTTTAAATGGATAATATAAAACAGACAGTTCAAAATTGTTTTGGAAAATATATGCATCGGAAAGCATACCCCATCGTGCCATGGTTTAATTATTCCCCAGCTCTACTTTTGGGAGCCTGGAACTTGTCAGGGTTGTGAAATAGGCCTTAGACTATTAAGGACATTCAGAAACTGGCTAAGCCATTCAAGGAAAATCAGGAATTTACGTAATATATTGGACTAGAGTCTCAAAGGACAGAGAGAAAGTCAGTCAAATGGGTTTTGATATTTTTTTTCCCTAGAAATGTGTAGCAAATGTGATTTTACAAAGCAGCTAAAAATACAACTATCTCTCTGGAATTGAAAATGTGTAAAATAAGACCACACACTTTCAATATGCACAAAATATATTTTAAATGTTTAAATTGTATCAGTAATTTACTGTGTTCTACTGTAGAAAATCATGATTAAAGCTGGTGCTCGTGTTGCTAAAGTTTTTTTTTATTTCTCATGTCAGGAACTTGCAGCTTGTTCTATATAGTTTGGTGAAAAAAAAAAAGTTTTTATTTGCTGTGACATTTAAGTTTGTTGCTAGCTGGAGTTAAATCTACATACATAAAAGTAAAACAATAAATATGGAAACATCTCGACAGTCTTTCCCATAATGTGTATTATTACATTCTTCTCAGTAATGACACATACTTAACGTTTCCCAAGCTGTTGTTTTAAACCTTAAAACATTACCACATTTCTAATTTTTATTTAAAATCTTTCAGAATTCTTAGACTTTGTAACGTATCAAACACAAGTCTCTCATTAAAGTGTTTTTTAATAGTATTTGCTTTTCTTTTAAACTCCATAAAGGAATGTTTGATGTTAACAGACGTAACTCTTTAATGCTCTTCTGTTCATGATTAAGTATGCTTTTAAGTAACTTAGACTAATGTATTAAAGTGTTCACTTATGTCTAGTCATATGTGTACCTACTCTTTTCTAACCTTGAGTCATTTCTATTAAATACAGCATTTAATCTTCTTTCAAGTGAGAACCATCTTTCCGTTATATCAAGTGGACAATTTTTAAATTGTCTGATAAGTTCATCCAAATTAATTCCATCATGTCTGTTAACTCATTTCCCCAAAAAGACTGAGACCTCCAGCCCATCATTCAGTTCTTGAACTCCCTAATAGAAACACCAAGGATTATCTATTTGTAATCACATTGTGGTGAATTATCAGTGTCCCAAGAATTATGTAAAGCAAATAGGAATTATTTTAGAATTGCCCTTATTTAAAAAAAAAAAGTAAAGATGAGAAAATTGCTTAATAGTATATTATTATTATTATTATTATTATTATTACTTGAGAAAGAATTCCTGGAGGTCTCCCTTAAATACTGAGTGACTTTGGTAAAGATTTTTAATCTCTAGAACTCAGAGCTATATTCACTTTTGAGCTATGTACCTATTGTATAAGTTGAAGTAATACTGCAAATTCAAACAGTAAACATCATTAATCCTAGATATTTGGGTACTACCTACAGTGAGATATGGTAGGAAACATTCTATATTTACAACAACTTCCACCACAGCTAGCTCCAAACAAATCATTAACCTCTGAATTACAGTTTTCACAACCATAAAACTATGCTGGTCTCTTAGAAGTATTGAGTTTATGGATGTGGAGAGGAAGGCTTAAATTTCATTTTGAAGCTGTTGTTAAATGTATATGTTTATATTTTAGCAAAAGAATTAATAATAGGATGAGTCATTTTTTTTTTTATTTTTGGCCTCCTATAAAAAACTTGGAACAGAAGTCTTAGTATGATAGTAAACTTGAAAATTAAAATTTTATCAGGAATATTAGAATCCAATTATATGAGACTGCATCCCCAACAAGCACCTTGGTTGCAACACCATGAAAGACCTTGATCCAGAGGTTCTCAGCAAGCCACACCTGAATTCCTAACAAAAACTGGGAGATAACAGATGTTTGTGTTTTTAGCTACTAAGCTTTAAGGTAATTTGTTTATGCAGAAATAAGGGAAAAGGAACCCAGAGATCTTTGAGGAATCCCACTCTACAGAGGTAGAGGGCTGGAAGGAGAAAAGTCATGTACACAAAGTCTGGAGACAACTCAGTCACTAAATCCTCTTGTTCCTTCTCATTTTTACTCTTTAACTGGCTCCTCACTTTGTAGATGGATGGCACTGGGCTCTGCAGCAACGCATCTGTTCTGTATCTGTTAAGGCCTCTAGAGCTTCATTCATTCCTTCATCAAATATTTTCTGAGTGTCCGCTATGTGCCAGGCACTATTCTAAGTTCAAGATATACAGTAATATACAAAAACAAAATAATCCAGTTACAAATATAATTTTTAAAGGTATTTATGAGCATAACTTCCTAACACATCTAGAACCTTTGCCTTCAGCAGACATCAATTATGTTGTCTTTTTGTTTTTTGGCCCAGTTTCATTAGTCATTAAAGTCATTTGAATTAAAGACAATAATCCAGACTCCAGAGGTTATGGCTTTTATGTGTTTGGATACTGTACTGCCATAACAAAATACCACAGACTGGGTGACTTAAGTAACAGAAATTTATATTTTCACATTTCTGGAGGCTGGAAATCTGAGATCAGGGTACCAGTATATTTGGTTTCTGGTGAGGGTGCTCTTCCTGGCTTATAGATGGCTGCCTTCTCACTGTGTTCTTGCATGGTAGCAGAGGGTCAGAGAGGAGAGCAAGCTCTCAGGCGTCTCTTTTTTATAAGGGCACTAATCCCATCATGAAGCCCCTACCCTCATGACCTCATCTAAACCGAATTATCTCCTAAAGACTTCCTCTCCAAATACTATTTAAGGCTCAACTTGAATTTGGAGGTGACACAGTTGAGCCCATAACAGATATATTTAGTAACAATTATGGGTACAGCCATGCCTCAGATATTGCAGGTTCGGTTCCCAGCCACCATAAATACTTAAATAAAGTGAATCACAAATTTTTTGGTTTCCCAGTGCATATAAAAGGTATATTTACCCTATAGCGTAGTCTATTAACTGCAATAGCATTGTGCCTAAAAAAGATGTACATACCTTAATTTTAAAACTATTGCCAAAAAATGCTAAATAATCATCAGAGCCTTCAGCAGGTAGTAATGTTTTGTTGATGGACAGTCTTGCCTCATTTTGATAGATACCCACCAGGATGGTGGTTGCTGAAGGTTAGTGTGGCTATGGGAATTCTTTACAGTAAGACAATAGTGAAGTTTGCTGCATCAATTTACTCTTCCTTTTACAAAAGATTTCTCTAGCATGCAGTGCTATTTGAGAGCACTTTACCTACAATAGAACTTCTTTCTGAACTTCTTTCACAATTGGAGTTAATCTTCTAAAGCCCTGCCCCTGCTTTTTCAACTAAGTTTATGGAATATTCTAAATCCTTTGTTGTCTTTTCAACAATGTTCACAGCATCTTCACCAGGAGAAAACTTGTCCCCCCTTCTTTTCACAGATGTTGAGATTGTCAAGAAACTACTTTCTTTGCCCATCCATAAGAAGCAACTTATCCATTCAAGTTTCACCATAAGATTGCAGCAATCCAGACACATCTTCAGGCTCCCCTTGTAGTTCTCTTGTTATTTTCACCACATCTGCAGTTACTGCCTCCACTGAGGTTTTGAGCTTCTCGAAGTCATGAAAGTTGTAATTAACTTCTTTCAAACTCCTGTTAATGTTGACATTTTGACCTCCGTGAATCACAAATATTCTGAATGAATGGCATCCAGAATAGCAAATCCTTTTCAGAAGGTTTTTATTTTGCCCAGATCCATCAGAGGAATCACTCTCCATGAAAGCTTTTGCCTTATAAAATGTACTTCTTAGATAGTAAGACTTGAAAGCTGAAATTATTCTTTGATCCATGGCTGCAGAATGGATGTTGTGTTAGCAGGTAGAAAAACACTAATCTCATACATCTCCATAGAGCTCTTGGGTGACCAGGTGCACTTGTTAATGAGCAGTAATATTTTGAAAGGAATCTTTTTCTGAGCAGTAGATCTCAACAGTGAGCTTAAAATATTTAGTACCTTCCTATAAACAGATGTGCTGTCATTCAGGCTTTATTGTTCCTTTTATAGAGCACAAACATTATATTTAGTATAGTTTTAAGGGCCTTAGGATTTTTGGAATGATAAGTGAACATTGGTTAGCACTGCATTGGCCCCTAACAAGAGAAATCAGTCTCTTGTTTGAAGCCAAGCATTAACTTTTCTCTCGCTATGAAAGTCCTGGATGATATCTTCCAACACAAGACTTCCATCTACATTGAAAGTTTGTTTAGTGTAACTACCTTCATCAATGATCTTAGCTAGATCTTCTGGATAACTTGCCGCAGTTTCTACATTAGTAGTTGCTGCTTCACCTTACGCTTGTCTGTTGTGGAGAGGGCTTGTTTCCTTAGAATCAATCACTGCTAGCTTCAGACTTTTCTTCTGCAGCTTCCTTACCTTAGCCTTCATAGAATTGAAGAGAGAGGGCCTTGCTCTGCATTAGGCTTTAGCTTAAGACAGTGTTGTGACTGATTTGATCTTCTAATAAAAAAAAAAAAAAAAAAAAACCTCAGGCTTTCTCCGTATCAACAATAAAGCTGTTTTATTTTCTTATGATTCATGTGTTCACTTGAGTAGCACTTTTAATTTTAAGAACTCTTCCTTTGGATCCACAACTTGGCTGTTTGGCTCAAGAGGCCTAGCTTTCAGCCTGCCTTGGCTTTCAACATGCTTTCCTCATTAAGCTCAATCATTTATAGCATTTGATTGAGAGAGAGAGATGTATGACTCTTCACCTGAACACTTAGAAGCCATTGGATGGTTATCAACTGGCCTAATTTTAATAGTGTTATGTCTCAGGGAATAGGGAGGCACATGGAGAGGGAGAGAGATGGGGAATGGCCAGTGGAGCAGTTGGAACACACGTGTCTGCCCTCAAACAAAATAGTAACATCAAAGATTACTGATCACAGATCACCATAACAGATACAATAATAAGACATTTGAAGTGTGAGAAGTACCAAGATGTGACACAGACACACAGTAAGCACATGCTGTTGGGAAAATGACACCTATAGACTTGCTTAATGTAGGCTTGCCACAAGCCTTGTTTGTAAAAAACAAAAGCAGTTATCTTCAAAGCATAATGATAAAGTGAAGCAGAATAAAACAATATATGCCTGGTTTTTTTGTTTTGTTTTGTTTTGAGATAAGGTCTTGCTCTGTCACCCAGGCTGGAGTGCAGTGGCACAATCTCATCTCACTGCAAACTCCAGCTTCTGGGCTCAAGTGATCCTCCCACCTCAGCCTCCCAAGTAGCTGGGTCTACAGGCATGTGCCACTACACCTGGCTAATTTTTGTGGAGTCCAGGTTTCACCATGCTGTCCAGGCTGGTTTTGAACTCTTGAACTCAGGCAATGCATCCACCTCAGCTTCCCAAAGTGCTGGGATTACAGGCATGAACCACAGCACCCAGCCATGTATTTTCATTTAACCAGTATTAAATAACTGCATGTCTTTGGCAGCCTATAATGTAGCATCCCATTTTCAAAAATATAAATGTATATTCAGGGTGCACTCACCAGGATGACATCTGTCTAGCAGCCCCCTCCTACTTCAGTCCATTATCTTGCTACCAGAATGATGTTCATGGTTTCATTTAAAAAAAAAAAATCAGATCCTGTTTCTCTGTCTTAAAGTTCTCTTCTAATTCCTTGTATTAATCAGGATTCTCCAGAGAAACAAGACCAATAGGATACATATATGTGTACATATACATATACGTATACACATATATATCTCTCTCCCTCATATATGTATATATATAGTGTATATATGTGTGTTTTATATGATATATATGTGTGTGTATATATATAAGGAATTAGCTCATGCACTTAGCCTAAGTCTCATGATCTGCAGTCTGCAACGTGAAGACCCAGGAATGCCAATGGTGTAGTTCAAGTTCAAGTCCAAAGGGTTGAGAACCAGGAAAAGCAATGATAAAAGTTCCAGGCCACAAGCTACCTGGCTAAAGACCCAGGAAGACTGAATGTTTCAGTTGTAGTGCAAAGGCAGGAAAAGACTGATGTCCCAGTTCAATCAGGCAAGAGAAATTTTCCTTACTTGAGCCTTTTTTGTTCTGTTCAGGCCTTCAATTGATGAGAGCCACCAACATTAGAGAGGGCAATCTGCCTTACTCAGTCTACTGATTTAAATGTTAATCTCGGCCGGGCACGGTGGCTCAAGCCTGTAATCCCAGCACTTTGGGAGGCCGAGACGGGCGGATCACGAGGTCAGGAGATCGAGACCATCCTGGCTAACACGGTGAAACCCCGTCTCTACTAAAAAATACAAAACACTAGCTGGGCAAGGTGGCGGGCGCTTGTAGTCCCAGCTACTTGGGAGGCTGAGGCAGGAGAATGGCTTAAACCCGGGAGGCGGAGCTTGCAGTGAGCTGAGATCCAGCCACTGCACTCCAGCCTGGGCGACAGAGCGAGACTCCCTCTCAAAAAAAATAATAAATAATAAATAAATAAATAAATAAATGTTAATCTCATCCAAAAACACCTTCATAGATAAACCCAGAATAATGTTTGACCACATATCTGGGCACCCTGTGGCCCAGTCAACACATTAAATAAACCATCACATCCCTCCATGTAGAAAAGAGTCGTTTGGACCATAGGCGCAGGAATTAAACCACCTCTGAGCCTACCACTCTTGTGCAATT
>NW_016808194.1:1386981-1411079 GCF_001698545.2 Rhinopithecus bieti
AATAAATAATAAATAAATAAATAAATGTTAATCTCATCCAAAAACACCTTCATAGATAAACCCAGAATAATGTTTGACCACATATCTGGGCACCCTGTGGCCCAGTCAACACATTAAATAAACCATCACATCCCTCCATGTAGAAAAGAGTCGTTTGGACCATAGGCGCAGGAATTAAACCACCTCTGAGCCTACCACTCTTGTGCAATTCACCTCACCTCTCTGCCTCTCACCTCTCTATAAACTAGAGCAGCTCCCAAATGTCCACCTAGGAAGGCTTGGGGTGAGCAACCTGATTAGAAAGCAACAATGTGACTTAAAACTGCATATTTCCTTAGCAAACCTGACTTTCTCAGAATATACAGTTTACTTGTGATGGGGGGCTATTAATATTTATAAGGAAACCAAATCCCCATTCACTTAAGCCATCCACTCCTACCACTGTTATTGAATATTACCTAACTTTCAGAATAATTGCAAGGTTTTGTGTCTTGATCATTATGAAAAACGTAGCAGGTATTATTGCTAATAAAGAAGTACCCAACTATGGGAATGATTGTTCTTTCCTTATGAATGACAGCAAATATCACTGTTCAATACCATACACACTCAAGTTCTAACAAACTTTCTTTAGCAAGAGAGCAAAGAGTATGGTACAGTCAGTCCACCCAGGTTGCCTGTTAACCTGGTGCTTGAAGGAAAAAAAGTAAGAATTGGTCCTCATCCAATTCCTCACTTTCCCTCAAACATGTCATACTACTTGACAACGGGGCTTTCCCACATACTATCCTATTTGCATGGTCTGCCTTATCTCTTACCTGGCAAACTCCTAACTCCTTCAAGACCTGCGCCAAAATACACTTGCTTGATCTTCTGACATCAACTGCCACCTTGGGCTGTAAGTTACATGTCTCTCTTCCCCCACTAGACAATTACCTGATGGAAGAATCTTGTTCTTAAGATGTTAAGATGGTGTATGTGTGGCATAGTATTTCTTCCTAAATGTAAAAGTTATTAAACAAATTTTCTCAATGTCTGAAACTTTATGGTGTTTATTGTGATTTTCTTGTATTCCTGACATGTTGCTGGGTACATATGTTAACAGGCTTTCAAAGTAATTTACCTTATGAATGTGCACTAAAAATGTACATTTTAGATATACTCACATTTTAAGTTCAGTATTTATGAATTTAGAATATTCACGATTAAATGTAGAGAGTTTATACTTCATTTATATTTTTTTAAAGAAGTTTTAATTGTAATGAATTCTTTCTTCCAATAAGGAAGATACAGTTGCTATCTCTAGCTCCACTTGGAGGGCATCCTGAATTCCCATTTGTTCAGAGGCTTTTCACAACTTGAAGCTTCTGGCATCTCCATAAAGATACTCTCTGACCACACAAGGCCAGGAATACTTGAGTTGGAAATACCCCAGACATTTATCTGTTCAATACAGTTGTCCAAAGACAAGGAATTTACTCTTGATTTGGGTTCTTTGTCACCTCAAAGATCTGTATTACACCTAACAAGGCTCTGGACAAGGGAAGAAAATTGTCAGAAGTCTCTTCTCCTCCATGTCAAATTTGGCTACAACAGACATGATTGTTATCCACCCAATAGTCATCCTTCCTTACTAGTGGGCGTAACAAGTTCTCCACCCCCTAACCAGGTAACTAGGGATAGGAATTTATTATTTAAAGTCAATTTTGTAGAAAGTAGTCCTATTCTCCTTGTCTGTTTGATTTAGTGTTGGGCCCTTAACCCATTAAAGGCCAATGAGTCCAGAAGGAAAGTCTGCTGGCATGTTTGTGGGAAATTTTGCTTGGTTTTCATGACAACTGTAGAAAAAAAATAAAAATCCTTCTTTGACAGAGTTCTGTCTACCTGTGATTCCTGGAATGGCAGAGTGGCATCTTGGGACTGGGGTTGAAGTGTGAAGGTGTGTTAACCTTGAGCGTATTCTTTTATGTTAGTCTTTATGCCTGATAGCCAAAACTGTATTCATCTGGGGTGGAAAATGGCCTTTTTTCTCCTTACTTTTATCTTTTTATCCTTAAAGCCCACAAACTTTGCATTGTAATATTTGAACATTAAAACAACAAAAAACCTTTTACTCTATCACACAGTACTTCAAATCCAAGGTTTTGGGCACTATTTTTTCAATGATACAATTTACAATAAAGTGAACTTATATTGCATGAACAATTACTTATTTAGAATAAATGATGGCTCTTTGTAATATAAATAATGTAAGCATATAACTCTACAATTATATATGTGTTTTGTCTGTCACACATTGTCTAATCCCTACCTCATAACTTACAGCATCTTTTACCTCTTCTGTAAGCCTTATATCATCCCTGAGCCACACTTTATCTCAATTTTCCTCCTGAGTTACACTACAAGGGAAGTGGTGTACCATGGGATATGGCCTAGTAATGAGTTAAGACAGTTTTGCTTACTACTTGGTCATTTTTAAAAACAGTTTATTTTAATTAACTAGGTTTAACATTAAGAGGAGGAGAAAAATTCTAGTATCAAAATCCTTGTGGCAAAATGTCCACATCAGTCTTCTAACTTCTGGTAAGGGAAGAGGGGCTTGTATGAGACTAGCAGTCTTGCAAGTAACATTAAGAAACTCTAAATATAGCCGGGCACGGTGGCTCAAGCCTGTAATCCCAGCACTTTGGGAGGCCGAGACGGGCGCATCACGAGGTCAGGAGATCGAGACCATCCTGGCTAACACGGTGAAACCCCGTCTCTACTAAAAAAAAAAAAAAAAAAAAATACAAAAAACTAGCCAGGCGAGGTGGCCAGCGCCTGTAGTCCCAGCTACTCGGGAGGCTGAAGCAGGAGAATGGCATAAACCCGGGAGGCGGAGCTTGCAGTGAGCCGAGATCCGGCCACTGCACTCCAGCCTGGGTGACAGAGCGAGACTCTGTCTCAAAAAAAAAAGAAACTCTAAATATAAAAACAGTTTGAAGGCACTGAGGCATAATCATACAGTCTATGCTGTTGACAGAGCTTATGTGGAAGATGCCAGTTTATGCTGAGGGGTCTCAGAGGCCATAGTTTTGCAAAGCCAGAGTGACTAATAATTGAAAAATGAAATCCTAAAAATGATGGAGCTATCGTTGATTGCAACAAAATCTACCTAAAAATGTAACTCCCCAACAGGTTCACCTTGCCCACTGCCTAGGCAGAGCCAATTTGTCAAGACAGGTGAATTGCAGTAGAGAAAGAGTAATTCACAGAGAGTCAGCTTTTCTTAATAACAACTGATTGTTCAAAGCAAAATATATGACAGTATACTGTGGGGCTTGTAACATATGTAGGAGTAAAGATATATGACAACATAGACAAAAGATGAGAGGGGTGTAAGTGGAATTATATTGTTATAAAGTTCTTACATTAATATATGAAATAGTATATCAATGCAAAAGAATATATGTTAAGAATATATATTATAAACCTTAGAGCAACCACCAAAAAAGAAGAAAACAAACCAAAAAAAAGATATAGCTAAAATCCAATAAGGGGGATAGAATGAAATAATAAATAACATTATTTCACTCCCTCCCCACCAAAAAAAGTAAAGGTAGAAAACCATGGTTTACAGGCAACAAATGGCACAATTAATGGAATGGTACCTCACATCTCAATACTAACGTTGAGTGTAAATGGCCTAAATGCTGCACTTTAAAGATACAGAATTGCAGAATGGATAACAATTCAGCAACCAACTATCTGCTAGCTTCAAAAGACCTAACACATAAGGGCTGACATAAACTTAAGGTAAAGGGGTGGAAAAAGACATTCCGTGCAAATGGACACCAAAAGCAAGCAGGAGTAGCTATTCTTATATCAAAAAACTTTAAAGCAACAGCAGTTTAAAAAGACAAAGAGTTAAAAAGACAATGATAAAAGGCCTTGTCCAATAGGAAAATATCACAATCCTAAATATATATCCACCTAACACTGGAGCTCCCAAATTTATAAAAACAATTACTAATAGGCCTAAGAAATGAGATAGACAGCAACATAATAATAGTAGGGGACTTCAATACTCCACTGACAACACTAGACAGGTCATCAAGACAGAAAGTCAACAAATAAATCATGGATTTAAACTATATCCTGGAAGAAATGGACTTAACAGATATTTACAGAACATTCTACCCAACAGCTGCGGAGTATATGCATAATTCTATTTATCAGTGCATGGAACTTTCTCCAAGATAGACCATATGATAGGCCATAAAATGAGCCTCAATAAATTTAAGAAAATTGAAATTATATCAAGTACTCTCTCAGATCACAGTGGAATAAAACTGGAAATCAACTCCAAAAGGAACCTTCAAAACCATGCAAATACATGGAAATTAAATAACCTGCCCCTGAATGATCCTTGGATCAAAAATAAAATCAAAACCTACATCAAAAAGTCTGAAAGAGCATAAAGCAACAATCTAAGGTTACACCTCAAGGAACTAGAGAAACAAGAAGCAACCAAACCCAAACCCAGCAGAAGAAAGGAAATAACCAAGATCAGAGCAGAACTAAATGAAACTGAAACAACAACAAAAAAATACAAAAGATAAATGAAACAAAAAGCTGGTTCTTTGAAAAGGTAAGTAACATTGATAGATTATTAGCAAGATTAGCTAAGAAAAAAAGAGAGAAAATCCAAATAAGCTCAATTAGAAACAAAGCAGGAGATATTACAACTGACACCACAGAAATACAAGAGATCGTTCAAGGCTACTATGAACACCTTTACGTGCATAAACTAGAAAACCTAGAGGAGATGGATAAATTCCTAGAAAGACACAACCCTCCTAGCTTAAATCAGGAAGAAATAGATACCCTAAACAGACCAATAACAAGCTGCGATATTGAAATGGTAATTTTAAAATTACCAATAAAAAGTCCAGGACAAGACAGATTCCCAGAAATCTGCCAGATATTCAAAGAATTGGTACGAATCCTATTGACACCATTCCACAAGACAGAGAAAGAGGGAATCCTCCCTAAATCATTCTATGATGCCAGTATCACCCTAATACCAAAACCAGGAAAAGACACAACTAAAAAAACAAAAAAAACAAAAAACAAAAAACAAAAAAAAAACTACAGACAAATATCCCTGATGAACATAGATTCAAAAATCCTTAATAAAATATTAGCTAACCAAATCTAATGACATATCAAAAAGATAATCTGCCATGATCAAGTGGGTTTCACACCAAAGATGCAGGGATGGTTTAACACAGGCAAGTCAATAAATGTGATACACCACATAAAAAAGTTTAAAACAAAAATCACATGACCATCTTAATAAACACAGAAGAAGTATTCCACAAAATCCAGCATCCCTTTATGATTAAAACTCTCAGCAAAATCAGCATATAAGGGACATACCTCAATGTAATAAAAGCCATCTATGACAAACCCACAGCCAACATAATACTGATTAGAGAAAAATTGAAAGTGTTCCCTCTGACAACTGGAAAAAGACAAGGATGCCTGTTGCAGGAAGTCAGGGACCCCAAATGGAGGGACCAGCTGAAGCCACGGCAGAAGAACATAAATTGTGAAGATTTAATGGACATTTATTAGTTCACCAAATTAATACTTTTATAATTTATTACGCCTGTCTTTTCTGCAATCTCTAAACATAAACTGTGAAGATTTCATGGACTTTTATCACTTCCCCAATCAATACTCTTATAATTTCCTATGCCTGTCTTTAATCTCTTAATCCCATCATCTTCATAAGCTAAGGATGTATGTCACCTCAGGACCCTGTGATGATTGTGTTATCTACACAAATTGTTTTTAGAGCATGTGTGTTTGAACAATATGAAATCTGGGCATCCAAAAGGAACAGGATGGCTGCGATTTTCAGGGAACAAGGGAGATAGCCATTGGGCCTGACTGCCTGCGGGGCCGGACAGAACAGAGTCATATTTCTCTTCTTACAAAAGCGAATAGGAGAAATATCGCTGAATTCTTTTTCTCAGCAAGGAACAGCCCTGAGAAAGAGAGTGCATTCCCAGGGGAAGGTCTCTAAAATGGCCGCTCTGGGAGTGTCTGTCTCATATGGTTGTAGATAAGAGATGAAATAAGCCCGAGTCTCTTATGGCACCCCCAGGCTTATTAGGATTAGGACATTCCTGCCTAGTAAATTTTAGTCAGACCAGTTGTCTGCTCTCAAACCCTGTCTCCTGATAAGATGTTATCAATGACAATGTGTGTACAGTGGGACCTGAAAACCTCATCAGCAATTTTAATTTCGCCCTGGTCCTGTGATCTCGCTCTGCCCCCATTTGCCTTATGATATTTTATTGCCCTTGAAGCATATGATCTCTGTGACCCACACCCTATTCGTACACCCCTCCCCTTTTGAAGTCCATAATAAAAACTTGCAGGTTTTGCGGCTCAGGGGGCATCATAGAACCCGCTGACATGTGATGTCACCTCCGGACACCCAGCTTTAAAATTTCTCTCTTTTCTACTCTTTATTTCTCAGACTGGCTGACACTTAGGGATAATAGAAAAGAACATACATTGAAATTTTTGGAGCTGGTTCCCCTGATAGATGCCCACTCTCACCACTTCTCTTCAACATAGTACTGGAAGTCCTAGCCAGAGCAATCAGACAAGAGAAAGAAATAAAGGGCATCCAAATTAGTAAAGAGGAAGTCAAACTGTCACTGTTTGCTGACAATATAATTGTTTACCTAGAAAACCCTAAAGACTCCTCCAGAAAACTCCTAGAACTGATCAAAGAATTTGGCAAAATTTCTGGAGGCAAAAGTAATGTACACAAATCAGTAGCTCTTCTATACACAAACAGCAACCAACCTGAGAATCAAATCAAGAACTCAACCCCATTTACAATAGCTGCAAAAAATAAAATATTAAAGAATATACCTAGCCAAGGAAGTGAAAGACCTCTACAAGGAAAACTACAAAACACTGTTGAAAGAAATCATAGATGATATAAACAAACGGAAACACATCCCAGGCTCATGAATGGGTAGAATCAATATTGCGAAAATGACCATACTGCCAAAAGCAATCTACAAATTCAATGCAATTCCCATCAAAATACCACCATCATTATTCACAGAACCAGAAAAAACAATCCTAAAATTCATATGGAACCCAAAAAGAGCCCACATGGCCAAAGCAAGACTAAGCAAAAAGAACAAATCTGGAGGCATCACATTACCTGATTTCAAAATATGCTATAAGGCCATAATCACCAAAACAGCATGGTACTGGCATAAAAATAGGTACATAGACAAATGGAACAGAATAGAGAACCAGAAATAAACCCAAATACTTATAGTCAACTGATCTTTGACAAAGCAAACAAAAACATAAAGTGGGGAAAGCACACCCACTTCAACAAATCATGCTGGGATAATTGGCTAGCCACATGTAGGAGAATGAAACTGGATCCTCATCTCTCATCTTATACAAAAATCAACCAACATGGATCAAGGACTTTAAGATCTGAAACTATAAACATTCTGGAAGATAACATTGGAAAAAACCCTCTAGACATTGGCTTAGGCAAGGATTTCATGATCAATAATCCAAAAGCAAATGAAGTAAAAACAAAGATAGTTGGGACTTAATTAAAGAACTTTTTGCATGGCAAAAGAACAGTCAGCAGAGTAAACAGACACTCCACAGATTGGGAGAAAATCTTCACAATCTGTACATGTGACAAAGGACTAATATCCAGAATCTACAATGAGCTCAAACAAATTAGCAAGAAAAAAGCAAACAATCCCATCAAAAAGTGGTCTAAGAACATCAATAGACAACTCCCAAAAGAAGATATACTAATGGCCAACAAACATGACAAAACGCTCAACATCACTAGTGAACAGGGAAATGTAAATCAAAACCACAATGCAAGAATGGTCATAATCAAAAAATCAAAAATTATAGATGTTGGTGTGGATGCAGTGAACAGGGAACACTTCTACATTGCTGGTGGGTATGTAAACTACTACAATCACTATGGAAAACTGTGTGGAGATTCCTTAAAGAATTAAAAGTAGAACTACCATTTGATCCAGCAATCCCACTACTTAGTATCTATCCAGAGGAAAAGAAGTCATGATACAAAAAAGATACTTGCACACGCATGTTTGTAGTAGCACAATTTGCAATTGCAAAAATGTGGAACCAGCCCAAATGTCTATCAATCAATGAGTGGATAAAGAAACTGTGGGATATATATGATGGAATACTACTAAGCCATAAAAAGGAATGAATTCATGGCATTTGCACCCACCTGGATGAGGTTGGAGACTATTATTCTAAGTGAAGTAGCTCAGGAATGGAAAACCAAGCATCATACATTCTCACTCATAAGTGGGAGCTAAGCTATGAGGATGCAAAGGCATAAAAATGATACAATGGACTCTGGGGACTCAGGGAGAAAGGGTGGGAAGAGGGTGAGGAATAAAAGACTACAAATAGGGTACAGTGTATACTGCTTGGGTGATGGGTGCACCAAAATCTCACAAATCATGACTAAAGAACTTGCTCATGTAAACAAAAACCACCTGTTCCCTAATAGCCTATGGAAATAAAAAAAAAAAAAAAAGATGTAGCGCAGGCCAGGAATGGTGGCTCATGCCTTTAATCCCAGCACTTTGGGAGGTCGAGGCAGGTGGATCACCTGAGGTCAGGAGTTCAAGACCAGCCTGGCCAACATGGTAAAACCCCATCTCTACTAAAAATACAAAAAAACTAGCTGGGTGTGCTGGCGGGTGCCTGTAATTCCAGCTACTTGGGAGACTGAGGCAGGAGAATCGCTTGAACCCAGGAGGCAGAGGTTGCAGTGAGCTGAGATCGTGCCATTGTACTCCTGCCTGAGCAACAAGAGTGAAATTCCATCTCAAAAAAAAATAAGAGCTAAAATCCAATGAAGGGGATAGAATGGAATAATAAATAACATTGTTTCACTGCCTCCGCCCAAAAGAGTAAAGGTAGAAAAGGAGAGGAAAAGGAACAAAGAACAGAAAGAACAAATAGAAAACAGAAGAAATAGTAGATTTAGACCCAACCATATCAATAATTAAGTTAAATGTAAATGAACTGAACTCTCCAAGAAAACAAGGAATTGTAAGGTAGCCCCCAACCAACAAAATCCAATTATATGCTGTTCCCAAGAGACACAATTTAAATATGAATGCCAGACAGGTTAAAAGTAAAATGGTGGGAAATGGTATGCCATGCAAACACCTCCGATAAAAAATTTAGTGTGGCTATATTAATATCAGATGACTGATGCTGTAGAACACTATATATGGCAAATGCACATGGAATAATCACTAAGATGGACAAAATGCTGGGCCATTAAGTTTCAGTAAATTACAAAGAACTGACATCATACAGAATATTCTCTCTCACCAAGTTACTTCAAGTTAGAAATAACAAGTTATCTAGAAAATCAACACGGGTCAAAGAAGAAATCACAAGGGACATAACAGTACATTTAGAACTGGTTGATCATAAAAAAATTATAAAAATTTGTGGGCTGAAGTCAAAACAGATGTTCAAGTGAGATTATGACTTGAAGTTCTTATTGTACAAAAGAAGAGAGTTTAAAATTAATTAAGTATCCACTTTAAAAAGCTAGAAAAAGAAAAGCAAGTGATGGTTATGTGGGAAAGACCCAAAGGGAAACAGCAAAGGTGTAAACAGAAATGAGATAGGAGCCACTGTGGAAAAGACAGAACTTTTGGTTTGATCCTAAACTGAATTGACTGACTTGTTGAGAAAAAAACTTAACATCCTTCATAGAATTATAATAGACCCCACAGTCTACACAGTGTAGCCTTCACAATTTCTAAGACAGAATCAAAAGTTTTTTGGCATATAAAGAATAAGAAAAGTGTGACCAATTCACAGAGGGAAAGACAAATAGCAGATTTCAAGACATAAAGCTACGGTAATCAAGACTGTGATATTGGCAGAGACATAGACACATAGATCAATGGAACAGAAGAGAGGTCTCCCAAGATGGCACACACAAGTACAGTTTACTGATATCTGACAATATTGAAAAACCAACTCAATGGAAGAAGGATAATATTTTGAACAAATGATGCCAGAGAATTGGGTATGTATAAGTGAAAGAATGAACCTAGACATAAAATTTCTATCTTATACAAAAATTAACTCAAAATGAATAATTTAAATGCAAAGCATGCAACTGTAAAATTTATAGAAGATTACATAGAATAAAGTGTTGGGACAAATTCTAAATCCTGACAAAGAGGCAAAAAAACAGGATTTTATACATTGCTGGTGGGAATACATAATAGTATAGCACCCTGGTAAATAGGCATTTTCTTTAAAAACTAAACAAAGACTTAGGTAACACAGCAATCACTACTAGCATTTATTCTGAAGAAAAGAAGTCATTTTCTCATGAAAAACCTGTAAATGATTGTTCATAGGCCAAAACTAGAAAAACAATGTCTCTCTATAGGTAAATGGTTAAACAAACTGGTGCATCTATATCACAGAATTCTACTTAGCAATTAAAATGAAAAAACTCATTGAAAACATAACTTTGATAGATACTAACAGCATTGTGCTGAGTGGGGAAAAAAGCCAATTTCAAAAGCTCACATACTGTATGATTCTATGTGTATGAAATTCTCAAAATGACAAAATTCTAGAAATAGAAAGCAGATTAGTGGTTGCCAGGGGTTACAGATGTTGTGGGATGGAAGTATGACTATAAAAGGATGACACGAAAGATCTTTATAGTGATGGAATAGTTTGGTTTCTTAATTACAGTGGTGATTACACAAATCTACCCGTGTGATTTAATGATACAGAGTTATAAATACACATTGTACCAACATCATTTTCTGATTCTGATATCGTACTATAATTATATAAGATGAAACCATTGGGATAAACTGGATGAAGAATACATAAGGCCTCTCTGTACTATCTTTGCAACTTTCTGTTATTCTATAATTATTTCTAAATAAAAAGTTATTTTATTTTATTTTATTTTACTTTATTTTATTTTATTTGAGGCAGAGTTTTGCTCTTGTTGCCCAGGCTGGAGCATAATGGCATGATCTCGGCTCACCGCAACCTCCGTCTCCCGGGTTCAAGCGATTCTCCTGTCTCAGCCTACCAAATCACCCGACTAATTTTGTATTTTTAGTAGAGACGAGATTTCTCCATGTTGCTCAGGCTAGTCTTGAACTCCCAACCTCAGGTGATCCACCCACCTCGGCCTACAAAGTGCTGGGATTACAGGAGTGAGCCACTGCCCCCAGCCTAGTTATTTTAAATTAAAGATAAACATCACTGAATGGGTGAGATGTCAGAGGAAAGAATCTGTGACCCTGAAGAGGATAAACAGAAATTAACCAAATTGAAGAACAGAGTAGGGGGAGAAGATTAAAAAAGAAAAAAAAAAAAAGAAAAAAAGGCCGGGCGCGGTGGCTCAAGCCTGTAATCCCAGCACTTTGGGAGGGTGAGGCAGGTAGATCACGAAGTCAGGAGATCGAGACCATCCTGGCTAACACGGTGAAACCCCGTCTCTACTAAAATATACAAAAAACTAGCCGGGCGAGGTGGCGGGCGCCTGTAGTCCCAGCTACTCGGGAGGCTGAGGCAGGAGAATGGCGTGAACCCGGGAGTCAGAGCTTGCAGTGAGCTGAGATCCGGCCACTGCACTCCAGCCCGGGCCACAGAGCAAGACTCCATCTCAAAAAAAAAAAAAAAAAAGAGCAATAAGAACCCATGGGACAATATCAAAAGATCTAGCATATTATTTGTATGACTTTGAGTTTCTCATCAGAAGCAATGGAGTCCAAAAGAGAATGGAACACCTTTAAACTGTTAAAAGAGGAAAAAACCATCAACTCAGAATTCTTTGTCCAGCAAAAATATCCCTCAGAATAAAAGGGAAATAAAGACATTCTCAGATGAAGGAAAATTGTGAGATTTCATCACCAGCAAATCAGCTTTAAAAAATACTTAAAGGAAATTATTCAGGCTAAAGGAAAATGACACCAGAAACTTAAAACTTGAAAAATTAAAGAAGAGCAATGAAAATTATCACAGTCTGGGTAAACGTAATAATCTATTTTTCTCCCCTTAAGTTTTGAAAAATGTGTGTTACTGAAGAAAGCAAAATATGATTGGGAGGCAGTCTGCTATGGACCTCTTGTACTCCTACACATCTTGCGGAGTGTGCAAGGATTGCAAGGCCCTAACAACTCTTTCAGCCAGGTCATTTCTCAGAATTGTTTATGCAGCTGGCAATTATCAGAGGTGATGTAATATGTGCTCTCAGACCTAAAGCTGGCCTCTTTACTGCTTGCCATAAAACTGATACACTCCTTATTTGTGTGTGTGTGTGTGTGTGTGTGTGTGTGACAGAATTTCACTCTTGTTGCCCAGGCTGGAGTGCAATGGCACAATCTCGGTTCACTGCAACCTCCGCCTCCTGGGTTCAAGCAATTCTCCTGCCTCAGCCTCCCAAGTAGCTGGGATTACAGGCATGTGCCACCATGCCCAGCTCATTTTGTATTTTTAGTACAAATGGGATTCCTTAACTTTGAAGTTCCTTTCCTGTGGCCCCATAAACCCACTATGTGTGTTGGCTTCTTTAGGCCTTTTACATTACCTTATGGGTTGTGGGGCTCAGGGAACCAGCACAGAAATGCTGGTTCTCTGGTTTCTGCCACTGCTGTGTGTGAATAAAAACATCATTTATCTCTGATGCAGGATTCTAGTGTCTTCAGCATTCATGAAATTATAGCATGCTAACTTAGTAAGTTTAAAATAGGGTAAAATAAATCTCCTCTCAAAATTATACCATTTTACAATAATAAAAATATTATTGTCTGTAGGTGTAATACATATGACAACTGTAAGTAAAAGAGAGTAGGGTAAAACAACCTGTATGGTTGTAAGGCTTCTACCGTTTACTTAAGTAGTAAAATATTAACCTGAATAAAATGGGAAAAGTTAAGTAAGGTATGTATAATTTAAACTACAGAGAAGCCATTAAGACAAAAAAATCTAAAAGACATTGCCAAAAAGCTAATAAACTAAAAAGGAATAATAAAGTATTCAAATCATACTAAAGGATGCAAAAAAGGTGAAAGAAATAAAAAGCAGATAAGACAAGTAAACAAATCATGAATTGGGAGACTTAAACCCAATAATATCACTAATTAAATTAAACGAAAATGATCTAAACACACAATTAAAAGATAGAGATTGTTAGAACGAATGACATCATATTCTGCCAAATATGCTGCCAAATCAAAGTACCACAAACTTAAGAGAGAAACATGGCTTAAACAACAAAAACTTATTTTTCATAATTCTGTAGATTAGAAGTCTGAAACCAGGTGCTGGCAGGGTTGGTTCCACCTGAGGTTTGTGAATGAGAGCCTGTTCTCTGTCTTGCCTACCTTCTGGTGGTTTGCTGGTAATCTTTGATGTTCCTTGGCTTGTTTGCACCATCCCAGTTTCTGTCTGTGTTCACATGACATTCTCCCTTTCTCTGTGTCTGTCTCCATTTTTTCCACTTTATAAGGACACCACTTTATTTATTCTTTTTTCTGAAACAGGGTCTCACTCTATCGCCATCTCAGCTGGAGAGCCATCTTGGCTGGAGTCCGGTGGTGCCATCTTGGCTCACTGCAACCTCCACCTCCCAGGTATGCCTCAGTCTCCCAAGTAGCTGTGACTACAGGTGCATGCCACCATGCCAGGCAAATTTTTGTGTTTGCAGTGCAATCAATCTACAAGTTGTTGTTCAATGGATATAGACTTTTAGTTTTGCAAGATAAAAAAGTTCTAGGGATGTGTTACACAGCAATGTGACTATAGTTAACAGTACTTAAAAATGGTTAAGATGGTAAATTTTATTACTTTTTTTGCTACAAATAAAACCTAACTCACACAAATGTAGAGACAAATCATCGTATGTGTTTTGTATCATTAGGAGTAACAATAAGGTTTACAAATTGATTTTTAAAAATTAATCACTTCATATGAAAAAAATCATAAGATCATCTCAGATGCAGAAAAAAAGCATTCAGCAGATTCAACACCTTTTGTTCAACAACTGTGTTGAGGTACAATTGATATACAAAAATCGCACATATTTAATGCATACAATTTGATGAGTTTGGACATATGCACATATATGGGATACCACCACAACAAGCAAAATAATAGATAGATCTATTGCATCCTGAAGTTCCCTTGCTTTTCTTTGTGGGTCTTCTTCTGGGGCAGGGGGTGGTGCAGTGGGCAATTAGAACACTTAACTAACTTAACTACACTATTAACAAATTTTGAAGTGTACAATACTATATTATTAACTATAGGTACTATGTTGTACAGCAGATCTGTACACATATGCATCTAGCATAACCAAAACTTTATATCCATTGAACAATGCCTATTTCCCCTACCCTTCATCCCCTGGCAGCCACTATTGTAGTTGTAATTTCCATCCATTGTAATATTATAAACACCTCATATAAGTGGAATAATGCAGTATTTGTCCTTGTATGTTGGCTTATTCTCTTAATCTAATGTCCTTGAGACTTATCCATGGGGTCGCAAATGGTAGGATTTCCTTCTTCTACAAGGATGAATAACATTTTATTGCATGTATGTTTTCTTTATCCACAATGTATTATCCATTCATCTGTTGATGGAAACTTGGGTTGTTTACATATCTTGGCTGTTGTGGATAATGCTGCAATGAACATAGGAATGCGGATGTCTCTTCAAAATCCTGATTTTAATTTTTTGGGCATATACTCAGAAATGAAATTAGTGGATTTTATGGTACTTCTATTTTCAATGTTTTGAGGTAGCTCTATACTATTTTCCATGATGAATACACCATTTTACATTCCTACCAACAGTATACAAGCATTCTAATTTCTCCACATCCTTACCAGTATTTGTTATATATATATTTTAAATAGACACCTTGGCAGGTGTGAGGTGATATCTCATTGTAGTTTTGATAAAGACTCCACAAAAAAACTGTTAGAACTAATAGATAAATTCAGGAAAGTTGCTAGATATAAAATCAACAGGCAAAAATCTATTGTGTTTCTATACACTAACAGTGAACCATTCAAAAAGAAAAGCAAACAAACCCACTTATAACAGCACCAAAAAGAATAAAGTACTTAGGAATAAACTTAACCAAGAAGGTTGTATTAGTCAGTCAGTGTTTTCCAGGAGGGACAGAACCAATAGGATGTATGAATAGATAGGATGGATGGATAGATAGATAGATAGATAGATAGATAGAAGACTTATTAGGGGAATTGGCTGACAATAATGAAGGCTAAGAAGTGTCATGATAGGTCGTCTGTAAGCTGGAGAACCAGGGAAGTATAAGTATGTCTCAGTCCCAGTGCAAAGGCTTCAGAACTAGGGAAGCTGATGGTGTAACTTTCAGTTCAAAGCTGAAGGACTGAAAACCTGAAGTGGGAGTGGGGTGGCTGCTATAAGCCCCAGAGTCCCAAGGTCAGATAATCTGGAGATCTGATGTCCAAGGGCAGGAGAAGAAGGGTGTTCCAGCTCTGAGAGAGAGAGAGAGAAAGAAAGAGAGAGAGTGTTTACCTTTCCTCTGCCTTTTTTGTTCTATCCAGGCCGTCAGCTGATTGAATGGTGCCCACCCACATTGGGTGAGAGTGGATTTTCCTTAATCGATGCACTCATTTACATGTCAGTCTTTTCTGGAAACGCCTTAGTAGACATACCCATAAATAATACTTTACCAGGTGTCTGGACATCTCTTAATCCAGTCAAGTTGACACCTAAAATTAAGCATCACAGAGGTGAAAGACTTCTACACTGAAAACTATGAAACATTGATGAAATAAATTAAAGGAGACACAAATAAATGGAAAGATATACTATATTCATGAATTGGAAGACTTCACGTTGTTTAATTGCCAATACTATCCAAAGTGATCTACATATTCAAAGCTATGCTCATCAAAGCATTTTTTTTTACAGAAATAGCAATAACAATTCCAAAATTCATATAAAACTACAAAAAACTTGGAATAGCCAAAGCAGTCTTGGAAAAGAAGAGCAAAGTTGGAAGCATCACACTTCATGATTTCAAAATATATTACAAAGCTACAGTAACTAAAACACTATGGTGCTGGTATAAAAATAGACATATAGATTAATGGAGTAGGATAGAAAGCCCAGAAATAAATCCATACATATATATCACCAACATGTCTTTGACAAGGGTGCCAAGAACATACAATGGGTGAAAAGATAGTCTCTTCAACAAATAATGTTGAAAAACTGGATATCTACATGCAAAAGAATGAAATTATACCTTTATCGTACACTACACACAACAAAGCAACTCAGAATGGGTTAAAGATTTAGCATAAGACCTGACACTGTGAAATTCCCGGATTAAAATGGGGGAAATCCTCATGACATCAGTCTTGGTGATGGTTTCTTCCATATGACACCAAAAGCACAGGCAACAAAAGCAAAAATAGAGAAGCAGGGCTCATCAAATAAAAAGCTTCTGAACAGTAAAGGAAACAATCAACAGAATGAAAAAAGCAACCTATGGAATGGGAGAAAATACAGGTAAGCCATATATCTGATAAGGGGTTAATTTCTAAAATATAATGAACTCCTATAACTCAATAGTAAAACAAAACAAAACAAAATAACACAATTTAAAAATGGGCAAAGGACTTGAAAAGATATTTCTTTAATGAAGACATACACATGGCCAAGGAGTATGTGAAAAGATGCTCAACATCAATATCTTTTATGAATAAAACTCAGCGAATTGAGATTAAGAAGGCCCTTCCCCAATCAGATAAAGGAATCTATGGAAAAGCTATAGCTAACATCATACTTCTTGGTGAAATACTGAATGCTTTCCCTCTAAATGAGGTAAAATGCAAAAATATATGCTCTCACAACTTTTATTCAACATTGTAGTAGAGGTATTAAATAGGTAAGAAAAAGAAAAGGTCTAAAGATTGTAAAGGAAACTAAAATTGCATTTATTCTGGCTTTGAGCAATTTGAGCATGATGTATCTTAGTGTCATTTTCTTCATGTTTCATGTGCTTGGAGTTTGTCATTCTTGATCTGTGGGTTTAGTTGTTTCATCAAATTCAGAAAAATTTCAGCCATTATTTCTTTAAATATTTGTTGTATTCCCCTCTGATTCTTTGAAGAATCTGATTATACATTTATTAGTCCCTAGAAGTTGTCCCACAGTTCACTGAAGATGCTTTCATCTTTTGAAATTCACTTTTAATGTTTCATTTTGGTAATTTTTATTGCAATATACTACAAGACAAATTCACTTGTTTTTGTTCACTAATCTTTTATTCTGTCTAACTGCAAGACAAATTCACTTGTTTTTGTTCACTAATCTTTTATTCTGTCTAACCTGATTTTCCCATATATTATATTTTTATCTTATACTTTGTATTTTTCTTATCTCCAAGTTCATTTGAGTGTCTTTTATGTCTTCCATGTTCCTGACTTGGGTATATGGGATATAATTTTATTATTTTAATATCCTTGTCTGCTCATTGTAATGTCTGTATCCGTTTTGAATTGATTTTAATGGTTTAATTATTCTCCCAATTATGGATCATGTTTTCCTGCCACTTTGCCTGCCTGGTTATTTTGACTGGATACCAGACACTGTGAATTTTAGCTTACTGGGTATTGGATATTTGCCTGTATTCCCATAAATACTATTGAGCTTTATTCCGGTATGCAGTTAAATTACTTAGAAGCTGTTTCAGATCTTGTTTTTATTATTTGTTTGACAGGTTCAAAGGAATGCTCAGTTAGAGCTAAGTTTTCCCCACTACTGAAGCAAGGCTCTGCTGACTATTGTACCCAATGTCACATGCTTTGAGTTTTTCACTATGGCTGGTGCAAACAGGAACCAAGCCATATATCTGATAAGGGGTTAATTTCTAAAATATAATCAACTCCTACGACTCAATAGCAAAAAATGAAACAAAACAAAATAACACAATTTTAAAATGGGCAAAGAGCTTGAAAAGACATTTCTCCAAAGAAGACACTCCACCCAATGTCACAGGCTTTGAGTTCCCAGCCCCAAGTGAATGCCAGTCATGGTTTCCTTTACTCTCTCTGGGTGATTTTTTCTTCCAGACTCAACTTATTTTCTCACACTTATGCCCTGACCAATACCCTGAGGGGTGTATCCTCAGCAGATCTGCTCTTTCTGTAGAAAATCTCCACTCTAAGCACTCTACCCTGAAAAATTGAAGTACCTTGGTTTCCTTGGACTCTCAACTACATCTCTCAACCCAAGATGCTCACTACACTCCATCCCGTTTCTCTTTCTCTGCACTATGCCCGGCAAACTCTCAAGGCAGTAAGCTGAGGAAATCATAGAGCCCTGTGCTTACTTACCATCTCTCAGTGATGACTGTCTTTTGTTGACTGATGCCCAATATTATGAGAACTGCTATTTCATAGATTTTATCTGGCTTACTTTTGGTTGTTTCTGGCAAAAGTGTAAATCCAGTCCCTGTTACTCCATCTTGGATTAAAACAGAAATCTAGACTTCTTTATGTAAGAGAAAAAAAATCCTGATTTAATTCGGTGTTATTTGAGTATTCTGTAATATACAGACAAACCTAATCCTAACTCCTAACACTGAGTACTTGGATAAGGGAATTAAAGAAGGAAGTCTTCAGGCTCCTCACGAGGCCAACTCCTGTGGATTTGTGTCGAAATCTCCATCATTGAAAGTAATTTCTATTATCTCTTTTCCGCCAGACTCCGGGGCGTGTAAAGAGGACATTTTGACACTGAGGGTATATACTGGGTGATCAGTTCAATTAGTGATGCTGTTAACTGAGAGAAGAAATACCTCCTAGAGCTGATTTAGGCATCCTAATAGTATATATATTCAAAAAGTTACCAAATTATACACTGGGCATCGCTAAATACATGGGTCTGAAGGTATTTTATATACGAATAAATAACATTACTATATTCGACCAACATTTCCCCTTGTTAAAGATGAAATGGCCATAGATTTATTTACATTTTATTTAAAAAAAAAAAAAAAAAAGCCTGGATGCGGTGGCTCACACCTGTAATCCCAGCACCTTGAGAAGCGGAGGCAGGTGGATCACCTGAGGTCAGGAGTTCAATACCAGCCTGGCCAACATGGTGAAACCCCGTCTCTACCCAAAAAAAAAAAAAAAAAAAATTAGCCAGGCGCGGTGGTGCATCCCTGTAATCCCAGCTACTCAGGAAGCTAAGGCATGAGAATTGCTTGAACCTGGGAGATGGAGGTTGCAGTGAGCCAATATCACGCCACTGCATTCCAGACTGGGCAACAGAGTGAGACCCTGTCTAAACAAAACAAAACAAAACAAAACAAAACAAAGAAAACCTCTTAAAGCACCTGTAAATAGTATTTGAAAGCAACACACTAGTGCAGAAGCATCTTCTGTTTGCTCAGTTAGTGGTTATTATAATCCTTCATCTCAAGATATGTAACTCTCAAGTTTAAACATAAAGAATGTTTGTGCTTTCTATGCCCCCCTCCCCCCCCCCCTTTCTCATCATTTTTCTGTTTTTTGTTTTTTGACACGGAGTCTTGCTCTGTCACCCAGGCTGGATTGCAGTGGCATGATCTCGGCTCACTGCAACCTCTGCCGCCTGGGTTCAAGGCAGCCTTCTGCCTCAGCCTTCCGAGTAGCTGGGATCACAGGTGAGCGCCACCATGCCCAGCTGATTTTTGTGTTTTTTAAATAGAGACGGGGTTTCACCATGTTGGCCAGGCTGGTCTCAAGCTCCTGACCTCAAGTGATCCGCCGCCTCAGCCTCCCAAAGTGCTCGAATTACAGCCATAAGCCACCGCGCCCGGCCTCCTGTCTCTTTTTAACAACTTAATTTTCTCCCAGTAATTTGAGGTGTGGGGAACTTTTATATTAAGGCAAAACTGAAGAAAGGAATAGATCTGTGTATTCAAATTGAGACGAATGTCACAGTAGAGTCACACCCTATTCACAGAGTAGGATGAATACAGTACATCTTCTTAGAGTATCAGTTTTGCTCAATGGTAACTATTTTAAAACCATTTTATAGCAAAACAAACAGATCTCATAGAAAATACAATTCAAGACTTCATGAATTATTTTTAAGCTATAATAGAAAACTACTTCCCCAAGACCCTTTTGGGTCCTACAACCCACCCCATGTATGCTTTACCCTCCTCTGCCATTAGTTTCCCTTTAGTGCTCAAGTGTGAGTAGCACTGGATTGATGACGTTAGTTCTCCATTCTAGTGAGGTCATCTCTGATATAATTAGTGTTTTTATCTAAGGCCGTTTTCCTTCTCTCTTTTTTTTTTTTTTTGGCGGGGGCGGGGGGTGTTTACTATTACCCATAGAGTGTCCAGAGTGCCTACCCAGAATCCGAGAACAAGGAGGTGAGCTGCAGAGTGACAACACAGGAAGGGCAGCTTCGCAGCTGAGTCTGAGCGGGGAAGCAGATTCGCCGTGTCCTGGAGAACTTGCTCAGTTCCACAGCTTCCTCCATCCTCCTGCATCCTCCCCTGATGTCTCAGGAGTGGACTGAGACCAGATGCCCCTCTGGGCAAGGTTACCCAAGAAAATGGGCTTACACATGGTGAAGCTTGGAACCTAGCAGTTCCTACTGTGCCGTTTTCCAGGAATTAGCATTTCCTTATTAAAACTGTCCTCTGGATCGTCCAGTTCAAGATGCCTGACTACAGATATCGGACACCCCCTGCTTCCTAGAAAGAAGCAGCAAACCTGTGAATAGATCATCACACCTGGAATAGAACATCTAGGAGACAGCCCAACAGAGGAGTACCTAAGGTTCAGGAAAAGAAACTGAGCAGCCAGCTCTGCTGAAATGGGCCAGGAACCACGAGGGCCTCGGTATTGCGGCGAGGGGTGAGAGAGCTCGACGTCTGCATACCTAAGCGAACTGCTGAGATCCTACGCGCGGGGAGCTCCCCCACCCAGAGGTACCCAGGCGGTGCTTGGGCGGTTGTTTGGAGACCCTGAGAGGGTAAATACACCAGACAGGAAACACCCCCTGGGTCTCTCACCACACCCCACCTAAGCTGCGGCAGGTGCCATTATGGGAGTGCAGCCACCACAGGACTGCACTCTGCCCTGGGAACCACAGCCCGCGTATCTTCACATTCCAGGACCTCCTGCTGACATTCCCCAGTGTCCACTGGAGAACTGCAATGGTACAGAGCTGGCTGGACCCAAAAAGTGCTGCAGGGACTCCAGTACTGTAGCCCGCAAGGAGTATGACTCACTAAGGAAAAGACGAAAGGTGCAGCTGCTTCAAAAGAAACCAGAGCAAGCTTTCCAGAGCCCGAAGCTTCCTTTCATGGGGCTGTGAGAAGTCGCTCTGCCCCTAGCGGCAGCACGAACTCTGCTCCGCTTTGTAAGAGAAGAGAGAAGTCCCCATCCAGCGGCCCAGCAGCATCTGCGCCTTGGGCTAACGCTGTAGAGAGTGAGACCTCTTCCCCTCCGCACACTGCTGCAGGCACAGCCACTGCCGCTACCCCCAGAGGTTAGGGCGGGCAGGTTGGAGGGTTGCCTGTCTGGGACTGTGAGGAGGTGACTATGACCCCATTGGCGTTGTGGCCTCCGTGCCCGGGCTTGCACATGAAGGTAGGGGTGGGGTCCCTTCCACACTCTGCACGGTGCCGTGGCACTGCTGTGTCAGACAGCAGGAGGGCCTGAGAGCTGCAGGTTTGGAACTGTGGATGGCGGCTCGGCACCGTAGCCACAGCCAACACCAGTGCACACCGATCAGGACCCAGAGGGTCTTCCTGCTACCGCCATTGCCCACACCACGCCAACTGTCTAGAAACCCAAAAGCGGGCTCACCCGCCTAGCTTACCGTTGCCACTACCAGACTCTAAGCAAGCTACTGGAGGTACAAGAGTCTGCCGGCCTGGGTCTGGTCCGGCTAACACCAGCCAGCATTCGCCTAGGGCCCAGCTCAGGCATACTCAGCCCACTGCTGCCACCACTGGGGCGCAAAGACCGGCCCACTTGGCTTCCCCATCCTCAGCAAAACTTCACATAGCCTCCACTAATAACCCAACCACAAACCACTGAGGAAATCAAAAACACTGCTGAAACTGTGAACAGCTGAAGAAATCATAGAGACTACACTATCACAGGTATCCAGAAGCAAAGCCAAAGTGCCCCACCCCACTAACACCATTGATACTCTTCAGGAAAATGTCTTCCCTATAAAAGTAAATTCAAAAAACTGGAAGAAGTGACAATTACACTAGTTGAGAAGGTATCAACTAAGTGAGAATAAGGGAAGCTCGAAAAAGCAAGGAAATGATACCTCCAAAGGAACACAGTAATTCCTCATCAACAGACCCCAATCAAAAAGTAATTCATGAAATCCTGGAAAAAGAATTCAATACTATTATTATTATTATGTATTATTATTATTTGAGACTGAGTCTTGCTCTGTCACCCAGGCTGGGGGGCAGTGGCATGATCTCGGCTCACTGCAACCTCCACCTCCTGGATTCAAGGGATTCTTCTACCTCAGCCTTCCGAGTAGCTGGGATTACAAGTGTGCACCACCACACCGGCTAATTTTTGTATCTTTGTAGAAATGAGGTTTCACCATGTTGGCCAGGTTGGTCTCAAACTCCTGACCTCAAGTGATGCGCCTGACTCGGCCTCCCAAAGTGCTGAGATTTCAGGTGTTAGCCACTGCATCCGGCCAAAAATTCAAAATCATGATACTAAAAAAGCTCAGTAAGTTACAAGAGAATTTCAAAAAAAAAAAAAAAAAAACAAAGAAATCAGAAAAACAATTCAGGATATAAATGAGAAATTAACCAAAGAGGTAAATATACAAAAAGAACCAAACAGAAATTCTGATACTGAAGAAGTCCTCAAATAAAATACAAAATATAGTTGAAAGCTTCAACAATAGACTAAACCAAGCAGCAGAGAGAGTGTCAGAACTTGAAGACAGGTCTTTTGAAATAACCCACTCTAACAATGTTCCAGAAGGCAAGTGACTTATGTGGAAAGATTGGTACAACTCTTCTGCAACTATTTTTCTCCTCTATCTCTGCTCTCCCTTCTTTGCATGTTTTGGAGAGGCAGCATGTGGCTGGTTAAAAGTGTGAATTGTGAGCCAAACTCCCTAGGATTAAATCTCAGCCCCATCACTTATACTAGCAATTAAGCATTGGGGAATTTCACATAACCTTCCTGCTTTAGTCTCCATATTTGTAAAATAAATATAATAACGTTCACTTTATAGGGTTATTACGAGGACTAAGAATATTTGTAAAGTGCCTATTTATGCCAGCTTAACTGGGTTCCTATTTCCTATGCCTGGCACATACTAAGGATGATATCAGTATTTCTTAAATAAATATCTCTCCCAAATAGAGGGGAGAAACAGTCCTTGAAATAATAGGTTCTCTTTCTTATCCTCTTCTCTCAATCTTTCTCTCCAGCTTTCTCTCCAACTTTGTCTCTGCTTCTCATATGCTCAACATTTACTGAGCACCTTCTGTGTACCGGATACTATTTTAAACTGTTTATTACATTTGAATCATAAACACACTGCCCCTATCTTCTTACCATATAATGAAACTTATCAGCACTTGAGCAGGCTATTTATTACAATGCAACAAGATGGAGGAAGAGGAGGGAAAGGCAGAATGCAAGATGTTCCCTCTCTCTCTTTTGAAGAAAATAAACTAAGAAATTTACCCGTCAAAGTATGGGAAGAGCTGGCTATCTTTTATTAGAAAAGTTGACAGGTTTCAAAGTGTTGTTTCTACAGTTAACTTGAAATCATCTGGTTTTAGTTAATTCTAGCCAGCAGGGGGCAGGAGTGTCCAGTTGTGTGAACCCAGTTACTCTGATCTTTGCAAGACTTCACTGAAGAAAAAGTGCTTCTAACTTGATGTATGTGAGCTTCAAATTCTTTTTTTTTTTTTTTTT
>NW_016808194.1:1411386-1418386 GCF_001698545.2 Rhinopithecus bieti
GAGACTGAGTTTTGCTCTTGTCACACAGGCTGAAGTGCAATGGTGTGATCTCGGCTCATACAACCTCTGCCTCCCAAGTTCAAGTGATTCTCCTACCTCAGCCTCCCGATTAGCTGGGATTACAAGCACCAGCTACCATGCCCAGCTAAATTTTGTATTTTTAGTAGAGACGGGGTTTCACAGTGTTAGCCAGGATGGTCTCAATCGCCTGACCTCGTGATCCACCCGTCTCGGCCTCCCAAAGTGCTGGGATTACAGGCTTGAGCCACCGCGCCCGGCCTAGATTCAAATTCTTAAGCCATACAATTCGTGCACAGAAAAATGATTATTGGTATTAACGTGTTAAAATTGGTAAATAGGAATAAATTTCTACTGAGTTTGACGGTCGATTTGACTCTCGTTTTCCCACAAACATTTGGTCTCTCTTCAAATCTCCAGGTAACAAAAATTTCTGCCTTTACATCCTTGAGGACAGGGATGTAGGGAACACACAGATTCTCAAGACATCAGGCCTCCCCACTGGGCAACCTTGGCTTGTTATTTAACCTCCCTGAGTTTTGCTTAAAAGTCTATGAAGACTAGACTGAAGTCCTACTTTGAACCGTCCAGGTAACTGCATCCTTTAGGGACTGGGGCTGTTATGAGGATATGTCCAGGTTGACACTGAAGGGCTAAGTCACAGGTATCACCTTGCTCTCTGATCTTTTGGGTTTCCGCACTCACAGCTGCTACAATAGAGGCCATGCAGTCCTAGAAGTCAAACCCAGCTCAGAATTTTGTTTAAAAGTTTTGTTTCTGGTATGTTTCCAGGAAACTTACATTGTATTTATTTGTTTAACATTGGTTTTACAAAAGATACATTTTCACTTTCTACACAACATATACATTATCATCTAACATTTGCAGTGCTTTTTACAGTTCTTATTTGTGCTTTTTAAACTTTTCTTAAAGCAAACGGGCCTGTTTGCTTTAAGAGTAGAGAGAAGAGTATTCTTCAATTTTCTGTTTTTATTTTTTAGTTTCTTCTTAAACCTGAGTATGGTTTTTTTAATGTTGAAAACAGTACAGGTTCAACATAAAACATTTGAATGATCATGGTTAAAAGCAAAAATTGTCTAATATCCTACCAACCAGTGATAACCAGCATTAATATTTTGCTATTTATCTTTCTGGTCTGTTGTCTCTGTCTTTTTCAAATTTAACTTTTATTTTAAGTTCAGAGGTACATGTGCAGGTTTGTTGTATAGGTAAACTTGTGTCATGGGAGTTTGTTGTACAGATTAATCATCCAGGTATGAAGCCTCCTACTCATTGTTTTTTCCTGATCCTCTCCTTCCTCCCACACTTCACCCTCAAGTAAATCCCAGTGTGTGTACTTTTTCTCTATTATCCATGTGTTTCATAATTTAGCTCCCACTTACAAATGAGAACATGCAGTATTTGGTTTCTGTTCCTGTGTTAGTTTGCTAAGCATAATGGCCTCCAGCTCCATCCACGATCCTGCACAGGATACAATCTCATGGGGTTTTTTTTATGGCTGCATAATATTCCATGGTGTGTCTATACCACATTTTCTTTATCCAGTCTACCACTGATGGGTATTTAGGTTGATTCCATGTCTTTGCTATTGTGAATAGTGCCACAGTGAACATACGTGTGCATGTATTTTTATAATAGAATGATTTATATACCTTGGGGTATATACCCAGTAATGGGATTGCTGGGTCAAATGGTAGTTCTGTTTTTAGGTCTTTGAGGAATCACCACAGTGTCTTCCACAATGGCGGAACTAATTTACACTCCTCTTTTTCCCACAGTCTCACCAGCATCTGTTATTTTTTGCCTTTTTTTTTTTTTTTTTTTTGAGATGGAGTCTCACTCTGTCTCCCAGGCTGTAGTGCAGTGGTGTGATCTTGGCTTGCTGCAACCTCTGCCTCCTGAGTTCAAGCGATTCTCCTGCCTCAGCCTCCTGAGTAACTGGGATTACAGGCACATGCCACCACGTCTGGCTAATTTTTGTATTTTTTTGTTTCATCATGTTGGTTGGGCTGGTCTCGAACTCCTGACCTTGTGATTTGCCTGCCTTGGCCTCCCAAAGTGTTGGGATTACAGGCATGAGCCACTGTGCCAGAGCTTTTTTTTTTTTTTTTTGAGACAGAGTTTCTCTCTGTTGCCCAAGCTGGAGTGTAGTGGCATGATCTTGGCTCACCGCAGCCTCTACCTCCTGGGTTCAAGCAATTCTCCCACCTCAGCCTCCCAAGTAGCTGGGATTACAGGGGTGCGCCACCACGCCTGGCTAATTATTTTTTGACTTTTTAATAGTAGCCATTCTGACTGGTGTGAGATGGTGTCTCATTGTAGTTTTGATTTGCATATCTCTAGTTATCAGTGATGGTGACCTTTCTTTCGTATGATTGTTGACTGCATGTATGTCTTCTTTCGAAAAGTGTCTGTTCATATCCTTGCCCACTTTTGAATGGGGTTGTTTGGTTTTTTCCTTGTAAATTTGTTTAAGTTCCTTATAGATGCTGGCTATTAGGCCTTTGTCACACGCATAATTTGCAAAAAAAAAAATTTTCAATTCTGTAGGTTGTCTGTTGACTCTGTTGATAGTTTATTTTGCTGTGCAGAAGCTCTTCGGTTTAATTAGATCTCATTTGTCAATTTTTGCTGTTGTTACAATTGCTTTTGGCATCTTCATCACGAAATCTTTGCCTGTTCCTATGTCCAGAATGGTATTGCCTAGATTGTCTTCCAGGGTTTTTATAGTTTGGGTTTTTACATTTAAGTTTTGATTCATCTTGAGTTAATTTTTGTATATGGTATAAAAAAGGGGTCTAGTTTCATTCTTCTGCATGTGGCTAGCCAGCTATTCCAGCACCATTTATTGAAGAGGGTGTGCTTTCCCCATTGCTTATTTTTGTCATCTTTGTTGAAAATCAGATGACTGTAGGTGTGCAGCTTTATTTCTAGGTTATGTATTCTGTTCCATTGGTCTATGTGTCTGTTTTTATATCAATACCATGCTGTTTTGATTACTGTAGCTGTATAGTATAGTTTGACATTGGGTAATGTGATGCCTCTGGCTTTGTTGTTTTTGCTTAGGATTGCTTTCGCTATTCAGGCTCTTTTTAATTTCCACAAGAATGCTAGAATAGTTTTTTTTAGTTCTGTGAAAAAATGACATTGATAGTTTGATAGGAATAACTTGAATCTGTGGATTGCTTTGGGCAGTAAGGCCACTTTAATGATGTTCATTCTTCCAATTCATGAGCATGGAATGTTTTCTCACTTGTTTGTGTCATCCATTATTTCTTTTAGCAGTGTTTTGTAAGTCTCCTTATAGAGATCTTTCACCACCTTCATTAGATGTGTTCCTATGTATTTTTTTTTTTTTTTTTTTTTGCTTTTGTGGTTATTGTAAATGGGATTGCATTCTTGGTTTGGTCTCAGCTAGAATGTTATTGGGGTATAGAAATTCTACCTATTTGTCTACATTGATTTGGTATCCTTAAACTCTACTGAAGTTGCTTATCAGTTTCAGGAGCCTTTTGGCAGGGTCTTTAGGGTTTTTTGGGTATAGAATCATATCATTCATGATCTCTAGTTTGACTTGTTCTTTTCTTGTTTGGATGCCTTTTATTTCTTTTTCTTGCCTGATTGTTCTGGCTAGCATTTCCAGTACTATGTTGAATGGGAGTAGTAAGAGTGACCATTCTTGTCGTGTTCCATTTCTCAAAAGGGAATGCTTTCAGTTTTTGCCTATTCATTATGATGTTGGCTGTAGGTTTGTCATAGATGGCTCTTTATTATTTCAAAGTATGTTCCTTTGATGCCTAGTTTCTCAAGAGTTTTTATCAGAAAGAAGTTATAGCTTTTATAGAAAGTATTTTTTGCATCTATTAAGATGATCATAAGGTTTTTCTTTTTAATTCTGTTTATGTGGTGAATCATATGTATTAATTTGTATATGTTGAACCAACCATGCATTCCATGAATGAAACCTACTTGATCTAACTTTTTGATGTACTGATGCATTCAATTTGCTAGTATTTTGTTGAGGATTTTTCTGTCTCTGTTCATCAGCAATATTGATCTGTAGTTTTCTTCATTTGTTTTATCATTGTCTAGCTTTGGTATCAGGGTGATGCTGACTTCATAGAATGAGTTAGGGAGGAGAACCTCCTCCTCGATTTTTTGGATTGGTTTCAGTAGAATTAGTACCAGTTCTCTTTTGTACATCTGGTAGAATTCAGCTGTAAATCTATCTGGTCTGGGGCTTTTGTTAGTTGTTTGATTTTTAAATTACTACTTCAATTTCAGAACTCGGTATTGCTCTGTTCAGGGTTTCAATTTCTGCTTGATCCAATCTTGAGAGATTGTGTGTTTCCAATGATTTATTCATTTCTTCTGTATTTTCTAGTTTGTGTGCACAGAGGTGTTCATAATAGTCTCAGAGGATCATTTGTATTTCTGTGGAATTGGTTGTAATGTCATCTTTGTTGTTTCTGATTGTGTTTATTTGGATCTTCTCTTTTTTTTCTTTTGATAATCTAGCTAGTGGTCTATCGATCCTGTTTATCCTTTCAAAGAACCAGCTTTTGGTTTTGTTGATGTTTTGTATGAATTTTGGGGTCTCAATTTCATTCAATTCAACTTTGATTGTAGTTATTTCTTTTCTTCTGCTAGCTTTAGGGTTAGTTTTTTCTTGTATTTCTAGTTCCTTTAGGTGCTATATTAGATAGTTTGAAATCTTTCTAACTTTTTGAGGTAGACATTTAGCCCTACAAACTTTCCTCTTGACACTGCTTTTGCTGCATTCCAGAGATTTTGATATGTTGTGTTTCTGTTTCCTTCTATTTCAAAGAATTTTTAAATTTTTGCCTTAATTTCCTTATTAGCCAAAAAGTCACTCAAGAGCAAGTTATTTAATTTCCATGTAATTGTGTGGTTTTGAGAGACCTTATTGCTATCGATTTCTAGTTTTATTCCACTGTGGTCTAAGAGTATGGTTGGGCCGGGCGCGGTGGCTCAAGCCTGTAATCCCAGCACTTTGGGAGGCCGAGACGGGCGGATCACGAGGTCAGGAGATCGAGACCATCCTGGCTAACACGGTGAAACCCCGTCTCTACTAAAAAATATAAAAAAACTAGCCGGGCGAGGTGGCGGGCACCTGTAGTCCCAGCTACTCGGGAGGCTGAGGCAGGAGAATGGCATGAACCCGGGAGGCGGAGCTTGCAGTGAGCTGAGATCCGGCCACTGCACTCCAGCCTGGGCAAAAGAGTGAGACTCTGTCTCAAAAAAAAAAAAAAAAAAAAAAAAAAGAGTATGGTTGGTATGATTTCAATGTTTTTGAATTTATTGAGACTTGCTTTATGGCTGAGCATGTGGTTGATCATGGAATATGCTCTGTGTGAAGATGAGAAGAATGTATATTCTGTGGCTGATGAGTGGGGTATTCTGCAGATGTCTGTTAATTCCAATTCTTCAAGTGTCAAATTTAAGTCCAGAATTTCTTTGTTAGCTTTCTACCTCAATGATCTGTCTAACACGGCCAGTGGGGTATTGAAGTCCCCCATTATTATTGTGTGGCTAAGTCTTTGCATAGGTGTAGAAGTAATTGTTTTATGAATCTAGGTGCTCCAATTTTGGGTGCATCATATTTAGGATAATTGAGTCTTCTTGTTGAATTGAACCTTTTATCATTATGTAATGCTCTTCTTTCTACTTTTTCACCATTGTTGGTTTAAATTCTGTTTCATCTGATGTAAAAATAATAACACCTGCTCCTTTTTGTTTTCTGTTTGTGTGGTAGATCTTTCTCTAACCCTTTACTTTGAGCCTGTTGGTGTAGTTACCTGTGAGATGGGTCTCTTGAAGAAAGCAGACAGATGAGTCTTGCTATTTTTATCCAACTTGCCACTTTGACTTTTAAGTGGATCATTTAGACCATTTACCTTTAAGGTTAATATTGACATGTGAGATTTTGATCCTATCATAAAGTTGTTAGCTGGTTGCTTTGCAGTTTCTGTTACGTGGTTGTTTTATAGGATCTGTGGGTTATGTACTTCAGTGTGCTTTGGTGGTAGCAGGTATTGTTCCTTCATTTCTATGTTTAGAACTCCCTTAAGGATTGCTCATAAGGCTGGTCTAGTGATAATAAATTCCCTTAGCACTTGCTTGTCTGGAAAAGATTTTATTTCTCCTTTGCTTATGAAGTTTAGTTTGGCAGGATGTGAAATTCTTGGTTGGAATTTCTTTTCTTTAAGAATGGTAAAAATAGGTCCCCAATCTCTCCTAACTTATAAGGTTTCTGCTAAGAAGTCCACTGTTAGCCTGAAGGGGTTCCCCTTGTATATGATCTGACCATTTTCTCTAGCTGCCTTTAAGATTTTTTTCTTGCTGGGTGCAGTGGCTTACACCTGTAATCCCAGCACTTTGGTAGGCTGAGGCGGGCGTATCACAGGGTCAGGAGTTCAAGATCAGCCTGACCCAACATGGTGAAACCCCATCTCTACTAAAAATACAAAAATTAGCCAGGCATGGTGGCGCATGCCTGTATTCCAGCTACTTGGGAGGCTGAGGCAGAAGAATCGCTTGAACCTGGAAGGTGGAGGTTGCAATGAGCTGAGATCATGCCACTACACTCCAGCCTGGGTGACAGAGTAAGACTCCATCTTAAAAAAAAAAAAGGATTATTTTTCTTTAGCATTGACCTTGGACAGTCATGACTATATGCCTTGATGATGTTCACTTTGTATGGCATCTTGCATGTGTTTTCTGGATTTCTTGTACCTAGATGTCAATGTTTCTGGAAAGATTAGGGAAGTTATCGTACATTATTCCCTCAAATATGTTTTCCAGTTTGTTTGCTTTTCCTCCTTATTTCTCAGGAATTCCATACTTCATACATTTGGTCACTTTATATACTCCCATATTTCTTGAAAACTTTATTCATTTTTAAAAATTATTTTCGGCCGGGCGCGGTGGCTCAAGCCTG
>NW_016808194.1:1419298-1422607 GCF_001698545.2 Rhinopithecus bieti
GGAGCTTGCAGTGAGCTGAGATCTGGCCACTGCACTCCAGCCTGGGTGACAGAGCGAGACTCTGTCTCAAAAAAAACAAAACAAAAAAATACCGTGCTCCAAACTGTGTCCTGCTCTTCAGCAGCTGGGTGGCCCTCACACAAGTTACTTTGCCTCTGTGGGCCTCACTTTCTTTTTTATTTATTTATTTATTTATTTTTTATTTATTTATTTTTTTTTGAGACGGAGTCTCGCTCTGTCGCCCGGGGCTGGAGTGCAGTGGCCGGATCTCAGCTCACTGCAAGCTCTGCCTCCGGGTTCACGCCATTCTCCTGCCTCAGCCTCCGGAGTAGCTGGGACTACAGGCGCCCGCCACCTCGCCCAGCTAGTTTTTTGTGTTTTTTAGTAGAGACGGGGTTTCACCGTGTTAGCCAGGATGGCCTCGATCTCCTGACCTCGTGATCCGCCTGTCTCGGCCTCCCAAAGTGCTGGGATTACAGGCTTGAGCCACCGTGCCCGGCCTTTTTTTTCAGATGGAGTCTCACTCTGTCTCCCAGGTTGGAGTGCAGTGTCGTGATCTCAGCTCACTGTAACCTCAGCCTCCCGGATTCAAGTGATCCTCCCACCTCAGCTTTCCAAGTAGCTAGGATTACAGGCATGCACCACCATGGCCGGCTAGTTTTTTTGTATTTTTAATAGAGATGGGGCTTTGTATTGTTGGCCACAGTGGTCCCGTACTGCTGACCTCAAGTGATCCACCCACCTCAGTCTCCCAAAGTGCTGGGATTACATGTGAGAGCCACTGCACCTGTCCAGTTTTGTAATTATTTTATTGTGGACAGGACTTTTTCTTTTTCTTTCTTTTCCTCTGTGTTTTCTTTCCTTTCTCTTTCTCTTTCCTCCTGTTCTTAGGGGATGTGACTGTAGAGAAGACCAGGTAAGGTCTTCTGGCTTTTCTTCTATACTCCTATGCATTTCTATCAGCAGTTTTTATATCAGGCTGTGCAGTTCAACCTACAAGCCAGTAGATGACACTTGTAGGTAAGAACTGGCTGTGGCCGATGGTGCTGGGTATGTACATGATCTTTTTTTACTGGGAGAAACCCTCTGTTGCCTCAGGAAAGGGGCTGATTCTTGGAGTGCAGAGTGGTCTGAGCTCCCTGCTCCGCCCCAGGGAGGTGGGGACAAGATGGGCAGGGCTAGACTGGGCAGTCCTCCTACAGATCCCCCGATGGCAGGCACAAGCACCATCACTGAGGGAAGATCCAGTGGGTGGCCACCAAGTACCCAGAGGTGTGCCTAGGTGTGGAGCTGGGAAACCTCCTCAGCCTCAATTCTCTGCATGGGTTGGGAGGTCACCAAAATACCTAATCCAGGAGAGTGGGTGCTCTTCATGCCTGGAAATCTGCTTGAGTGTGGAGTGGAGAAGGCTCCCTTGCACCAGGATCTCTACATATGATAGGTGCCACATTTTCTTTACCCATTTATCCATTGATAAACATTTGGGCTGCTTCCACCTCTTGGCTATTGTGAATAGTGCTGCAGTTAACATAGGTGTGCAAATATCTCTTCAAGGTATTGCTTTCAATTCTTTTGAATGTATACCTGGAAGCAGAATTGCTCTATCCGATGGTAGTTTTTGTTTGTTTGGTTGGTTGGTTGGTTGGTTTTTGTTTTGTTTTGTTTGAGATGGAGTTTTGCTCTTATTGCCCAGGCCAGAGTGCAATGGTGCAATCTCAGTTCACCACAACCTCCGTCTCCCAGGTTCAAGCAATTCTCCTGCCTCAGCCTCATGAGTAGCTGGGATTACAGGCATGCACCACCACGCCCAGCTAATTTTGTGTTTTTAGTAGAGACAGGGTTTCTCTATGTTGGTCAGGCTGGTCTTGAACTCCCAACCTCAGGTGATCCTCCTGCCTCAGCCTCCCAAAGTGCTGGGATTACAAGCATGAGCCACCGCACCCAGCCCCAAGTGGTAGTTTTATTTTTAATTTTTTGAGAACCACCACACTGGGAGAGTAGGAGGATGAGAGTTAAATCTCTAATCCACCTCCCCAAGAATTTGGGGACTAGGGTTTCCCAAGGACAGTTTGGTAGGCAGGGAGCTAGGGAATGGAGAATACTGACTGATCAGGACAGAGATGAAATCATAGGACGTTGACACTTTCTTCTTGTACTGAGTTATTTCCTGCATATAGGTTACCAGTCTGGGTGGTGCCAGTTTACCCATAACAAACGCAAGGTCTGAAAAATATCTCAAACACCAGTCTTAGGTTTTACAACAGCAATATTATCCATAGGGACAATTAGAAAAGTTGTAAATCTTGTGACCATTGACTACATGACTCCTGAGCAGTAAGTAGTTTTTAAAAGGCAAGTTATAAAACAATGGTTAGTTAGAGTTTAACTGTGCCTACATCTTAACAGAATTCAGACCTCTATCACAATTCTAGCCTTGTGAATTCTAACCATAATTCTAACATTTTATTAGTTTTACAAAGGCAGTTTCAGTCCTGAGCAAAGAAGCGTTTAATTTTGGAAAGGGACTGTTAGCATCTTTCATTCAAAATTAAACTATAAACTGAATTCCTCCCATAGTTAGCTTGGACTGAGCACACAGCTTGTGAGGTTAGAAGCAAGAGTCAGTTATGTTAGATTTCCCTCACCGTCATAATTTTTAGATTTCCTTCATTGTCATAATTTTTGCAAAGGCAATTTCAAACCTCCATGCATTAGTCCGTTTTCACGCTGCTTATAAAGACATACCTTAGACTGGGTGATTTATACAGGAAAGAAGTGTAATGGACTCACAGTTGCATATAGCTGGGGAGGCCTCACAATTATGGTGGAAGGCAAGGAGCAGCAAGTCATGTCTTAGATGGATGGCAGCAGGCAAAAAGAGAGCTTGTGCAGGGAAACACCCCCTTATAAAACCATCAGATCTCATGAGACTTATTCACTATCACGAGAACAGCACTGGAAAGACCCACCCCCATGATTCAATTATCTCCCACTGGGTCCCTCCCACAACATGTGGGAATTAAGGGAGTACAATTTTTTTTTTTCTTTTTTGAGACAGAGTCTCACTCTGATACCCAGGCTGGAGTACAGTGGGGCGGTCTCAGCTCACTGCAACCTCCACCAAGGGAGCACAATTTAAGATGAGATTTGGGTGGGGACACAGAGCCAAACCATATCATTCCACCTATATCTCATTGGCCAGAATTTAAAAGCATGTCTATATCCAACTGTATAGAAGGCTAGAAAATATAGTCCCTTAGTTGGGCAAATTACTTACTGAATTTTTTTTTTTTTTTTTTTTTTTTTTTT
>NW_016808194.1:1425124-1435141 GCF_001698545.2 Rhinopithecus bieti
CAGGCTTGAGCCACCGCGCCCGGCCCTTTTTTTTTTTTTCTGAGACGGAGTGTCGCTCTGTTGCCCGGGCTGGAGTGCAGTGGCCGGATCTCAGCTCACTGCAAGCTCCGCCTCCCGGGTTCACGCCATTCTCCTGCCTCAGCCTCCCGAGTAGCTGGGACTACAGGCGCCGCCACCTCGCCCGGCTAGTTTTTTGTATTTTTAGTAGAGACGGGGTTTCACCGTGTTAGCCAGGATGGTCTCGATCTCCTGACCTCGTGATCCGCCCGTCTCGGCCTCCCAAAGTGCTGGGATTACAGGCTTGAGCCACCGCGCCCGGCCCAAAACACAGCACTTCTAACAAAGAAACAGACTAGGAGGAAACTCCCTCATCTTGATAAAGGTGTAATACCAAAAACAGAGCAAACATAATACTTAATGAAAAAAAATTGACATGTATTCACTTTAAGCTCAGGAAAACACAGGTTGCTTATATACAGCCGTACAGTTTTCAGTGGTTTTGAAGAAGCTGGTAAGTTGTATAAGAAAAGAAGAAGAAAGGAGATGTAAGAATTGAAAAAAAAAAAGATAAAGCTCTCATTATTTCCAGATGATGTAATCTATGTAGGAAACTCAGAATCAATAAGCAAGCTATTTGATGAATATGAGTATTCAGAAAGATTGCCAGATACAAGATGAATTCATACAAATCATCCATATGAGCAATAATCAATGGAAAATATAACAAGTAAAAGTACAAGTACCTAAGCATTTAACTTAAAACAGAAATTATGAAAAAATTATCTATGAAATTATCTATGAAAAAATATTTTAAACTCTATTCAAAATCATAACCAGCCTGAGCAATGTAGTGAGACCTCATCTCGACAACAACAACATCAACAATAACAACAACAACAACAACAACAAATTAGCCAGTTGTCATGGCATATCTGTGGTCCTAGCTACTTTGGAGGCTGAGACAGGAGAATGGCTTGAGCCCAGGCAGCTGAAGCTATAGTGTGTGGTGACTGCACCACTGCACTCCAGCCTGGGCAAAAGAGCAAGACCCTGTCTCCAAAAAAAAAAAGTCATAGGGAAATATTTGAATAAATGGAAAGATATTTTGTTCTCTTAAATGGGATACTATCTATCTATCAAGATAGATAGATAGACAGACAGACAGACAGATAGATAGATAGATATTCTCCCCAAGTTAATCCTTAAGTTTCATACAATCCCAATCAAAATTTCAGCTGTAGTTTTTTTTAACAGAAATTCAACAGTCGAAAATTATACAGAAGAACAGAGATCCTTTTCACTGTAAAAGAAGAACCATATGGGGAGGAGTTACCTAAGTTGCCTTAGCAGATATTAAGACACACAGCAAGGTCATGAAGTAGAATGGGAGTAGGAAGGCCTGCGAGGTCTTGCAGGGGTAGAGGCATCTGATGCATGTTATCTCAATACATTTCTTCATATCCCTGACTTTACAGTGGACATTTCAACCTCGCCCCATGGCTTTCTTGTTTCTTTTTTCTTTTCTTTTTTTTTGTGTGTGTGTGTGTGTGTGTGTGTGTGTGTGTGAGACAGAGTCTCGTTCTGTCGCTCAGGCTGGAGTGCAGTGGCGTGATCTCGGCTCACTGCAAGCTCTACCTCCCAGGTTCATGCCATTCTCCTGCCTCAGCCTCCTGAGTAGCTGGGACTACAGGCGCCCACCACCATGCCTGGCTGATTTTTTGTAATTTTTAGGAGAGATGGGGTTTCACCTTGTTAGCCAGGATGGTCTTGATCTCCTGACCTTGTGATCCACCTGTCTCAGCCTCCCAGAGTGCTGGGATTACAGGCATGAGCCACCGTGCCCGGCGGCTTTTGTAAGTGTTCTTTCACTATGTGGTCCCCTCTCTTACACATCCTAGGCTGCTCTGAGACCCTGAAGCTGCACGGACGATGCTCAGAAGAATGAACAGGAAAAAAGAGAAATGGGCAGAGCAGGAATGTGAGAAATGACCCAGGCTTTGACGTTTTTCCTGTGATCTTCCCCTCTGGGATCTGCTCTCTGATGGAATACTTAATCTAACACCTGACATGCTCAAAGATTGTGCAGGTGGCATGGGCTCTCAGGTATTGGTAAGATTATGGTTCATCATTGGAGCAGGCATGTTAGGAGAGAAGACCTTATGTATCAATGCACCCTTTTCCTACATCATTTTTTCTGCATTGATGCTGGGAAACTAAACAAGGATGAGAGCATGGGACACAATTGTCAATCTCCCTTTTCAAGGCATCCTTAAGAACTTCATCCATGAATAATATATCGTTTGTACTTAGTACGGTATTAATTTTTAAAGTGGATCAAGTACTCTTAAACTTTTGTTTAAAGCACATTTTATCATTTTGAATAACATGAAACATGTTTTTCTAGAGGGGAGCTTCAGTTCATTTTCTCTGTTGAAAAAGCACTGAATTTCATTCCTACAGGTTATGTATGCTCCATTTGATAGGATGCTGTTCCCTGAGGACAAAGTTTAGACTGCAACATTCCTCTGCATATCAGCCTTTGCACAAAGAAATAGTTTGACCTAGAGATACCTGATAAGGGAAGGGGACTGGTGAACAAATGTTAAGGAAATCTCTTTTCCTGTGGGAGTCCTGAATCCCTAAATATTATAATCCATAGCCTAACTAAATTACTAAATTACTGTGTTTGAGATTTTATTCTAAAAGTCCTCTGTCACACCCAGATGGATAGTCTGCAAGTCTGGATTGAAATAGTAATCTCTGCTTTCATATCTTTCCCACCTAACCTGTTATCTTAGATAATAATCTTTTCTTTCCCAAGAGTTCTGTTGTAAGATGTCCGTCTGGGCCATCATAATCAAGTTAGAAAAGTGGGAAGTGGACAGGAGACAAAAGAGTGAATCTCTACTGTGAGCTGGTCCTAAGGATGACTTCTTAATGATGTCCTGATGTTTCATTAATATGTAGAATTTGATTCCTATGTTAGTAGTATATTCAGTACCATAAGGTAGAACCCCACCACTCACAAGAGGAAACAAAGAAGAAAATGAAGCTTTATGCAGTTGAGCTTAAGCTCTAAAGAGATACTCTCCATTATCTAAAGCACAGTGCTGCCTCAGGCAACTGGGCTCTGAGACAGCCTACTCTAGCCGCCCTCAATGAAGTTCCTGCCAGCCCACTCTAGCCACCCTCAATGAGGTTCCTGCCATCCAAGCTTACCTTTCCCTATAAAAGAAAAGCCTTTTGGTGTTTGATTTTGAGATGCTTCTAGATCTTATTTTCAGAGCATTCTCTGTATTGCCATAGTCTCTATGAAAAAAGTCTCTCCTTAGTTGTCAAGATTTGTTTATTTGATAGTTTTATAGTGTCGTGACTTGCTCCAGTGCTGTTTGTCCCCCAGAACCTACTGTCTTTACCCAGGTATTCATATTCACGCTGTCTTCTCAGATCTTTTGTGCCCTCCTTCTTGGCTGGGGAAATCAAGATCTGTGGTACATTGGTTTGTTACGGCTGCCGTAGCAAAATACCACAGACTAGACGGCTTAAACAATGGAAATTTATTTTCTCACAATTCTGGAGGCTGGGAAGTCCAAGATCTAGGTATCAGCACGGTTGGTTTCTTCTGAGGGCTCTCTCCTATCAAATGGAGCGTACACAACCTGTAGGAATGAAATTCAAATGCCTTCTTGCTGTGTCCTCACATGTCATCTGTGTCAGTTTCCTAATCTGTGTCAGTTTCCTAATCTCTTCTTATAAAGACACCAGTCATATCAGATTAGGGCCCACCCAAATGACCTCATTTTCCTTTAATTACTTCTTTAAAGGCTGTATCTGCAACCACTGTCACACTTAGAGGTACTGGGGGTTAGGAAATCAACATATAAATTTTGGAAACACAATTGAGCCCATAAAGCACAGTAATGAGTCACAACTCCTAATCTGGCGATTTAGAAAGTTGTCTAACATAGTAAGGAATTACTTGGATTCTATTGAATGGGGGATCTTCCTCTTTTTTTTTTTTTCTCTTTCTATTTCAGCAAGAATATTCCTGGATGGCTGGGCGTGGTAGCTCATGCCAGTAATCCCAGCACTTTGGGAGCCCGAGGCGGGTGGATCACCTGAGGTCTGGGGTTCGAGACCAGCCTGGCCAACATGGTGAAACCCCATCTCTACTAAAAATACAAAAAATTAGATGGGCATGGTGGTGGGCGCCTGTAATCCCAGCTACTTGGGATGCTGAGGCAGGAGAATCTCTTGAACCCGCGGGGTGGAGGTTGCAATGAGCCAAGATCACACCACTGTACTCCAGCCTCGCAACAAGATTGAAACTCTGTCTCCAATAATAATAATAATAATAATAATCTTCCTGGATGAAGTTCATCTTGGCAAGTTTTTTAAAAAATTATTGTAATTGTTAAACAAAATGAATATTGTTAAATATTTACATTTATATATTGTTAATATTTTAAGAAACTGCCATGCTATTTTCCATAACAGCCTCTTGGCTCTTTTTGAATGGAAATTTAATCTATGACTCTTTCTATTGAGAGAGACTCTTACTGGCTCTTTGCTGTTTGAATGGGAGTTTTCTTGGATGGAAGTCTTGACTCTTTTTGAGTGAGAATTTAATCCCTGAATCTTTCTATTGAGTGGAATTCTTCCTGGCTCTTTTTTTTTTTTTTTTTTTTTGAGACTCGGTCTCACTCTGTCACCCAGGCTGGAGTGCTGTGGCGCAATCTTGGCTCATTGCAACCTCTGTCTCCCAGGTTCAAGCCATTCTCCCTGCCTCAGCCTCCCCAGTAGCTGGGATTACAGGTGCCCACCACCACACTCAGCTAATTTTTGTATTTTTAGTAGAGACGAGGTTTCGCCATTTTGGCCAGGCTGTTCTCAAACTCCTGACTTCAGGTGATCCACCCACCCGCCCGGCTTGGAGCAAGAATTATTAATGGGATTAGTTTAGTATTCAGGCAAACAAAACAGACCTCACAAAAGATCCAGAAGGTTTCCCATTCAACAGAAAAGAGCCAGGAAGGGACAGGCATGGTGGCTCATGCCTGTAATCCCAGCACTTTGGGAGGCCAAGGTGGGTGGATCACTTGAGGTCAGGAGTTGGAGACCAGCCTGGCTAACATGGCAAAATCCCATCTCCACAAAAAATCCAAAAAATTAGCAGGGCGTGGTGGTGCATGCCTGTAGTCCCAGCTACTTGGGAGACTGAAGCATGAGAATCACTTGAACCCCAGAGGTGGAGCTTGCAGTGAACCAAGATCATGCCTCTGCACTCCAGCCTGGGTGACAGAGTGAGACTCTGTCTCAAATAATAATAATTCTCACTCCACCAGGTGCTTGTCCAATTTTTCCTTTCCAGACTATATGCTCCGCAGCACCATGGCACTAATTAGGTCCAACATCTCCAAAAAATGGCAACAATTTTTTTTTGTTTTTTTGTTTTTTTTAGATGGAGTCTTGCTCTGTTGCCTAGGCTGGAGTGCAATGGCACGATCTCAGCTCCCTGCAACCTCTGCCTCCTGGGTTCAAGCGATTCTCCTGCCTCAGCTTCCTGAGTAGCTGGGATTACAGGTGACTGCCACCACACCCAGCTAATTTTTGTATTTTTAGTAGAGATGGGGTTTTACCATGCTGGCCAGGCTGCTCTCAAACTCCCGACCACAGGCGATCTGCCCACCTTGGGCTCTCAAAGTGTTGGGATTACAGGCATGAGCCACCACACCGGGCTGGCAAAATCTTATAAAGAATAATTTGAAGCCACAGTGGCCTCTTTCTCCAAAGTTGATTCATCTATGGGAAGCCCTTGTATCCTGGGGATTCAAAGTCTTTAATTTCTCTTGATACGGTGAAGTTGACAAATGTCTTTCTCAGTCTAACCTTTTTTTTTTTGTTAGACAGTGTATTAGTAAATTTTCAAACTGCTGATAAAGGCATACCCAAGACTGGGCAATTTACAAAAGAAAGAGGTTTAATGGACTTACAGCTCCTCTTGGCTGAGGAGGCCTCACAATCATGGTGGAAGGCAAGGAGGAGCAAGTCATGTCTTACATGGATGGTGGCAGGTAAAGAGAGAACGAGGAAGACAAAAGTGGAAACCGCTGATAAAACCATCAGATCTTGTAAGACTTATTCACTATCATGAGAACAGTATGAGGGAAACCACTCCCATGATTCAATTATCTCCCACCAGGTCCCTCCCACAACATGTGGGAATTATGGGAGTACAATTCAAGACAATATTTGGGTGGAGTCACAGCCAAATCATATCAGATAGGGTCTCACCCTGTCATCCAGGCTGGAGTGCAGTGGTGCAATCATGGCTCACTGTAGTCCTGAATTCCGAACTCAAGCAATCCTCCCAGCTCAGCCTCCCAAGTAGCTGTGACTATGGGTGTGTGCCACCATGCCTGGCTAATCTTTTTGTATTTTTTATAGAGACAGGGTCTCACCATGTTGCCCAGGCGGGTCTCAAACTCCTGGCTCAAGCATTCCTCCCACCTCAGCCTCCCAAAGTGCTGGGATTACAGGTGTGAGCCACCACACTCAGCCTCAGTCTAACCTTAATCAAGCCATGAACACTCTCAATATTCTTTATCTAAAGCTATTCAATCTCTCAAGGATTGTTTGTCCTCCTCAATTATTACTCCTTCATCTACTCCAATATCAGAAACACTCACTCCTTTCTCCTTTCCCTCTTCTTATCAATCTGCTTCTCCAACCCCTTCCTGTCTCTCTCTCCCCCATGGCCTGGACCTCCTTGTGTCTACTCACTTCTCCCCAGACCTATACCTACTTTTCTAACCCTGAGTTTCCTGTAGTTACTTGAGGAGTTGGCCCTACTCTCCTGCTACTCATACCTCAAGACCTCAAGGAAGGAAAGTTGAAGGATCTCAATTGCCCCTCCTCAATAAGTCATTTTAAACCATTGGTCTCTATCTGTCCTCTATAACAGAGGATTTCCCTGACCCATAAGAAAACAGATACATTTTCTACACAGATTAGGTTTAGGGGCATATTTTCTAGGGCTTCCAGAGATTTACCAACCATTCAAACTTGTGGGTCCTGGAGATGCCTCCTTATAAAAGGCTAAATGGGCCTAAGTCAATGAAGACTTATAATTAAATCGAAATACACCCATCACCTATCATGAAGCTAAGTACAGAGTCCTACCCTATGGCCTTACTATCTAAAATAGACTGGTCAAAGTTTCAAGAGTGCAGATAATAAAGAGACAAATCAGTCTCTGATTATAGTCACTGCTTTAAAAACATTGGGAAGGTTCATTTGGACCTAATCCTGATGACTGCATGGTGTCCGATTTAGTTACCAGCTTTGTTAATGGGTTGGGTGTGGTACTGAGAGAGGCTATTCAAAAACATCATATAAACTGGTAAAGTGCCTTTCGCTTTGAAATCCATGAACAGGCTTGTAAAATTAAATCTACATAATGCAAACTCACGGCTCATGGCTTTTCAACTTGAACAACTTGAGAAAAGTTGAAAGTCAGAGAAGACTACCAGAAAGCACAAACCTTAAGATGAAGGAACGACACACACAAAAAAAAAACAATGAAAATGTCTGTCCCAAGACTTGGAAAAAGGTGTGACTTTATAAAATTAAGGATTTCCTTTCAACAAAGGACTTTATGAAAAAAGTTAATAGACACATAGCAAATTAGAAGAAATCATTTATACTGTCTAATGCCAAAGAGGCACTGATACCTAGAACATATGATAAATGCTTCCAAATTAACAACAACAAGAAAATACAGTAGAAATATGGGCAAATGATAATGGGCAATTCACAGAAGAAGCCCAAATCTTAACACATACATGAAAACATGCACAAAATCATTAGTAATAAACTACAAATTGAAACAGTGAGATTTTATACCATTAGATTGACACACAGGAGAAACTCTAATTTTCCCAAGTGTTAGTGGAAATGTGGAGATACAGGGACCTAGTGCTGCTGGTGAAAGACCAGACATATTTGTCCACTCTGTAAAGCAATCTGGCAGTTCACAGTCTAAATATGTATATTATATACATTCAAGAGAGGGATTCCTAAGCTTGTTTATTTGCCTTTCAATGTTTTTGAAGAATGCCCTCACTTAACCATTTTTCTGCCCCGAAAGAGTTCTGAGTAAGGCGAAATACAGGCAATCCTGTTTTTCAGTCCTTTAGGGAACTCCCAGACATATTGCAGCTAACAAACACAATTCTTTGGGAAGAAGGTCCACTCTATTTCCTCCAGAACCAGATACCACCAGCAGGAATGTAGATTGCCATCTAGAACACCTGCTACTATTCTGGGACTGTGAGTGGGGCAAAGCTAAGTTAAATGCCACAAAGCTCTCCTACTGGTTTAAGTCATTTTCTTAATTCAATGTTCACTTGGTTGCTACAAACCTTTGACTGTTTTCCAGATTCTGAAGAAGGGGATTCTGATGGTTTTTGTTCATTTTTTGGTGTTTCCGTGAAGGGTAATGAGCCTTGGAAACTTCCTACTCCACATTTCAACTGAGGTCTGGCCTTGCCAATAATTTTAAAAAGTAAAACCAGATCCTCAAAATGTCTTACAATAAAATATACAATAATCAATGCATAAATGTAGTGAAGGAAAACATTCACTGGCTACTCTTGGCTCTGTATTAAGACGATAAGGAGCTAATAATTTACGTGCACCAGTTGTGTTCCAAACACTATGCTAGGAATTTTACATTGACTTCACTGATTTTTTTTTTTTTTTTTTTTTTTTGAGACAGAGTCTCACTCTGTCACCCGAGCTGGAGTGCAGTGGTGCTATCTCAGCTCACTGCAACCTCCACCGTCCGGGTTCAAGTGATTCTCCTGCCTCAGCCTCCTGAGTAGCTGGGATTACAGGGTTGTGCCACCACACCTGGCTAATTTTTGTAATTTTTTGGTAGAGACAGGGTTTTGCCACGTTGGCCAGACTCGTCGTGAACTCCTGACCTCGTGATCCGCCCGCCTTGGCATCCCAAAGTGCTGGGATTACAGGCGTGAGCCACAATGCCAGGCGAATTCACTGATCTTGAGAAGAATTCTTCATTGTGATTCAAACTTTATTTCAAAGATTTAAGACATTTACTTCTGGCAAACACCATATGCCATATACAGTTGTTTTCACAGTGGCTTAGTATTTTTACGGTTGTGGTGTTAAACTCTAAAGGCAGAAAACTTATCTTAGTTGCAGTATCCCATTCACTCAACAAATATTTCTTGAGGAAAGGAAGCAGCTATTTGGGATAAGATGTACGGTGGCAGGTGCATGGTGGCACTCACTTCAAGATTTATTGAGTCTCCTCTGTGGGAGCAAGTTGCCTAATGTGTATATCCCGGTCCCTTAGTTTGTTTTCTTTTGCTTAAATTCTTGCCTCGATAACTTTCTCTGTACCTTTGCTCCTCTTTGATCAAGAACAAGAATCCATGTAACTAAAACAAATGTTTTAGTTTGTGTGTGTACATACACACACACACATACCAGTTGCCAGGAATATAGCTATGAATACCACAAGGACCTTTCCACCAAAGAACTTGTGGTAGAGCAGGGAGACAGACAATTTTACAATTAAATACAATATGTGTTATCATATAGGGGAACGTATTAGCAGTGCTATGACAAACCTAAAGTTCTTTCTTTCTAAACAAATAACCAATCTGAAAGGAAGGCTCCAATCAATAAGATGTTCAGAAAATAGGCCAGGCGTGGTGGCTCATGCCTGTAATCCCAGCACTCTGGGAGGTTGAGGCGGGTGGATCACCTGAGGTTGGGAGTTCGAGACTAGCCTGACCAACATGGAGAAACCCCATCTCTACTAAAAATACAAAATTAGCCGGGCGTGGTGGCACATGCTGTAATTCCAGCTACCAGGGAGGCTGAGGCAGGAGAATCGCTTGAACCTGGGAGGTGGAGGTTGCAGTGAGCCAAGATTGTGCCATTGCACTCCAGCCCGGGCAACAAGGGCAAAACTCCCGTCTCACA
>NW_016808194.1:1435438-1452971 GCF_001698545.2 Rhinopithecus bieti
TTTTTTTTTTGAGACAGCGTCTCATTTTGTTGCTCAGGCTACAGTGCTGTGATATGATCATGGCTCATTGTTTTACCAGTAAAAACTGTCCAGGTTCTTGGCATCTTGAACAAAGAATTGGACAAAATGCACAAACAAAACCAGGAAAGCAAAAGCAGGGATTTATTGAGAAGGAAAGTACATTCCACAGTGTGGGAGTGGGCCGGAGCATAGGCTCAAGAGCCCTGCTTACAGAATTTTCTGGGGTTTCAATAATCTAGAGGTTTCCCATTGGTACTTGGCGAATATTCTATGTAAATGAAGAGAACGAAGTGAAGTCACCGAGTCATTTACTCAGAATGTGCCCTATTGTAAATGGAGAGGATGTTATTTGGTGTGTGTGATCTATGTAAATGTCTGAATCAAGTTAGTGAGAGTAGAGAAAAGTGGGATGGATTAGAAAGCTGTGAAGAGGAAGAATCAACAGAACTTGATTCAGCATAGATGTAATGGATGAGGGAGAAGGAAGAGTCAAGTTTGACTCTTAGTTTCTTGATATGGGCAACCAGATGGATGGTGATGCTTTTCATTGAGAAACGTAATGTATGAAGAGGATCAACTCTTTTTGGGGAGGAATATGAGGTGCCAATGAGACTTAAAGGTAAAGATGTCCAATAACCAGTTGATATTCATGTCTGGATCTCAGACAAGAGCTCTGTAATTATAAGTGTGTATAAGGGCTTGACATTATAGCTTTCAGAGACATCGAGACTATGGTTTCATGTTTTATTCTCATTGTGCTAAATTCGGGAATACACTAAACTAGACTGCATTAGCCTAGAAAAGCTTAGAATAAATAATTTGTTCATAGCTGAATATCCTCTAAACTGTGTCCTAGCTATCATATTGTGTATTGTATTACTCTGTGATTGAGGATCTACCATGCCTAGGTGAAGTGGTCTCTAGGGAAGGGGCTATATATGGGACTAGTCCAGCTTTATGCATATAAGACTAGGACTGGAAGAGAAAGTTAAATTTCCAGAAGGTCTGATGTTATGCATTCCAGAAGGTCTGAGTATTTGGAAGGTTTAGAAACTTGCACTTTCATCTCTTAGCTGATATTGCAACTAATTCCTTTACGTATCCTTTAGATAAGTAAACTGAAGTGGTGTCTGTGTGGTGGTATTTCTGCTACTCTGCACCTTCTATTGATATGTATCAACACAGAGGTTATACAGGGTGATATCAAAAGATTGGCAGTAATTGAAGCCATTGGTGTGCAAAGGATCACTCAAAGAGAATAAATAAGACAAGCGAATGGGGCTGGGGAAGACAGCAGAGAATAGAATTCTGGGAAGCACTAATAACTAAGGAGTAGGTAAAAGAAAAGTCTAAGAGGAGAATAAGTAAATGTGATAAAATCAGAGGGACTGAACAACTAGAAAGGTAGGTTGAATAACATTTGTATTTCATCATTAAACTAAGATATTTCAGAATGACATTAGACAAATTTTCTTATTACACGTAAATATATACTCATTGTTAAATAGATATATTTTCTAAAAGATTCATAATAAGAACTCAGAAAAAGACATGGATTTCCTAATTTTCAACTAGAAGATTAAATACTAGGACAAAACTCGCTGATAATTCTGTTAGAAGTTAATAAAAGATGGCATTAGTGATGACTACAAATTTAAGAGTTCTCTTTTCTACCACCTAATTAAAACATTTACTCAAAACTAATGTGTGCCAGGCATACTTTACCTACAATATTTCATTTAACCTCACAACTATCTCATGAAGCAGGCCCTTTTGTTTTCTTCTTTTAAAGCTATGGAGAGGTTAAGTAGTAAAGATTAGTGAAGATTAGAGAGGTTAAATAATGTGCTAGAGTGACCCAGGGAGTAACCAGCAGAACTCAGATTCAAACTAGAGCTTTCTAACTTCAGAGCCTGAGGCCTAACTACCATGTAATGATGCTGTGAACGCATTGTTTATGGTAATAAATAGTTATATTTATCAGGCATTTATTAATGTAATTTTCAATGAAGAGAGATTTTGTCGCCACAGAGGAGTAAACTCGCTAAAACACTCGCTACAGAGGAGTGTTTTATACCCACACTGACATTTATAGGAATGCTGCAATTTTGAAAGTATTTCTTGAGATACTTGAGAACAAAATATGTATTTGAATATTTGGTTTTGCTACTAGAAGAGAAAATATTCAGTTTTTTGAAATGCTAACTCTTAACTTTAGTTGATTTCTTAACTTGTAGAATAAAAAATTATTTTTACCTTTGGTAACTTGCTTGACTTTGGTATAAAGCCATGCATTGTTTCTGAGGCAGTATAATCTCTCTTGGCATATGTACATAAAAGGCTATTGTGTATTTTTTTTTTTAAAAGAAATTTACAGAATACTAGATATAGGTACTTGCTACACCTTATTTTTTTATTTTATTATTATTTTTTTTGAGACAGAGTCTCACTCCCTCACCCAGGCTGGAGTGCAGTGGTGTGATCTCAGCTCACTGCAACCTCTGCCTCCCAGGTTCAAGCAATCCTCCTGTCTCAGCCTCCCAAGTAGCTGGGACTACAGGTGCCCATGACCACACCCAGCTAATTTTTGTATTTTTAGTAGAGATGGGGGTTTCACCTTGATTCCAATTGCATGTCCTCAACTCTGAAGAGAGATGTAAAAGATTCTAAAGATGATTTTGAATTAATCATGCCAAAGTTACCAATAGTAAAAAATGCAAAAGAAAAGTTGGCTACATAGCAAAAGTCAGAAAATTTGATCCTATATCACTAGCCCAATTATTAAAGCATCATTTTTGGCCGAGTGTGGTGGCTCATGCCTGTAATCCCAGCATTTTGGGAGGTCGAGGCGGGTGGATCACTTGCAGTCTGGAGTTCCAGATCAGCCTGGCCAACATGGTGAAACCCCGTCTCTACTCAAATAACAAAAAACAAACAAATAAACAAAAAGGCCTGGCGTGTGGGTCACTCCTTTGTAATCCTAGCACTTTGGGAGGCCTAGGCGGGCGGACTGCCTGAGCTCAGTAGTTGGAGACCAGCCTGGGCAACACAGTGAAACCCTGTCTCTACTAAAATACAAAAAATTAGCCCGGGTGACGGCCTATGCCTGTAGTCCCAGCTACTCTGGATGCTGAGGCAGGAGAATTGCTTGAACCTGGCAGGTGGAGGTTGCAGTGAGTGGAGATGGCGCCACTGCACTCCAGCCTGGGTGACACAGCAAGACTCCGTCTCCACCCACCACCCAAAAAAAGCGCCTCATTTTTACAAGTTCCCTGGGACCTCAAGAATAATGTCTGCCATATATTCCATTTGAAATTTTTTGCTAAATTCACAGGTTTTCATACATAAAACTTACACCATAGGAGCTGTCAAGTTTTCCAGAAGTTGTGTAATAGGCACAAATAATCAAAATTACTGCCCTAGGAGCTCTCTACTATTACCTCATCTGCCCCCTTTATCCATCCTTGCTTTGCTTCTTATCAGAAGGAAAAAAAAAAAATCATTTAGTTTACAAAGTAGTTCTGTTACAGCCAAACAGTGCTACCCACTGACAATCTCATGGCTCACCGTCTTCCATCCTGTAAAGGTGTCATAAGCTCAGCTGTCTGAAGGTGTTGGTTTCTTTATCTCTACTGTTTCTAATTTTTCCTCCATCATTTTCTATTTTCTGACCAGCAGCTGCTAAATGTCTTGGGGGCAAAAGTAGACCAACCTGGATCTTGGGGAAATACAGATGACGATTTTTCTGTTTGGCTTTTGCCTCACATTTATTTGGCACTTCACATCTGATGAAGGCTTTTATGTATCTGTGCGCTATTTGAGCCTCGAAACTTCCTGATTTTGTAATGGTAGGGTATTCATTCAACAAGTATGTACTGATTACCTACTATATGCCAGACACTGTTCTAGGTGCTAGAAATACATAGGAAACAAAATAAGATTTAAAAAGAAGAAGAACCGGCAGCCCCACTCTTTCGAAACTCTCCTTTTAGCTGGGAGCATCTGCCAGTAAAGAGCCCGGGACAGATCTCGTAGCGCCTGGTAGGTGATAGTAGGAATTTTGGCTTTTACTTTGAGTGAGATGGGAAGCCAGCGGAAGGCGTGGAGCAGAGGGTAGTCTCATTTTAGAGATTAGGAAAATAAGAGGCTACTCCACAGTAAGTGCACCAGTAGCGCTTAAAAAAAAAAAAAAAAAAAATATATATATATATATTAACAGGAGGTAGCCACTGATTTGGTGCCACTAGTCCAGAGATTCGAAATGAAGCGGGAGGAGACACGTTAAGATCAATCCACAGGGAAACAAATTATTTACACCGAAATACAATTTAACACAAACATACGCAAAGAGATATGCCAAGGAGTACTCGGGGGCTCTGTTCAGGCCCTTGTTAATGAAAAAGAAGCGAATCTTGACGCCGCAAACCCTGCCTCTAGCCTACTTGATGCCAGGGGTGGGGCTGTTGGGAATCGCTGCCCACCCGGAACCCGGCCAGCCCCGAGCATGGCCACGCCCCAGCCCCGCCCCGAAGAAGGCCTGTCTCCGGGGTTGGCCGCGGCGGTGGCGGAGGCCACGGTGCCCGGAAGTGCGGCTGACGTGTCCCGGCAGCGCTCGGAATTGTGGGCGACTCGGCTAATGGCGTCTGCGAGTCTTAGGGGCCTGGGGAGCTGGCGCTAAATCTTTTTGCCGGGTTAGCTGGTGACACCCGGTGTGGCTGGGCCCCGCGGCAGCGGAGGGACTTGCCCGCCTTGTGGGCTCCTCGGCCAGAGCCGGCGGAGCCTAGCGGGGCGGGGCGACTGCGGGGGGCGCCTCCGAGAGAAGCCGGAGGTGTTGCTGTCAGGCTGCTGGGGGACGCTCGAGCAGGCTCCGGGTTCGCAGCCCAGGGCCCGGCAGAGTCCCTGCAGGGCCCAAGAAGCGGGCTGCTGAAGGACCAGAGACACCTGGAGGGAGCTGCCTGTGGCCCCAAGGAGCTGACAGTGCCGGAGCTTGTTTGTACGTCTCGGAAATTGACTGGGACCTTGGAGGATCATGTCTGGCACCAGCAGCCCCGAGGCGGTGAAGAAGCTGCTGGAGAATATGCAGAGCGACTTGCGCGCCTTGTCACTGGAGTGCAAAAAGAAATTCCCACCTGTCAAAGAGGTAAGCTTCAGGCGACGTCAGGAGAAGGCACTGTGAGCATGCCTGGTCCTGTTAGACCAAGTGCTTCACCCCAGTTTCTAGTCCTGTGTAATTTTCATTTGGTCCTCACCTTTCCAGATTTGTGAGTCGGTGGGTTGTTCCACAGGGCTTTTTATAGTTTCCACTGGAGAGAGCTGAGACACTTTGATTTTCTCCCCTCTCCTGTCCTCCCAGTTTAGGAGTGAAGTTCGTGAAGTGAGTCTATTCAGTTTAAACAGCTAGGTGTACTGTACACTAGCCTATTCTGGCCTTTTTCTTACTCGAAAGTGGCCAAACCAAAATTGAAAAACTTGTTTGTTGCTCCCCAAAACGAGTATCCACCCATCGTGTTGAAACGTGTACTCCTCACGTTTGTGGCGTATCACTGAATTGGAAACAGTTTTCCTTCTGGCATATATCATTCAGCTTAACTCTATCAATCCTTTGATATGTTAAACTATCTAGAGCCACCTAATTTATGAATAATATTGAAGATCCACAGAATCATGTTAAACCTTCTTGCTATGAGCAGTGCTGTGGTGGGAAGTGGGGCTTGCAAGTCAGAGCGAACACACCTGAATTTAAGTTCTAGCAATAAATCTTAACCTCTTTGAGCTTCAGGTTTTTTTGTTTTTTGTTTTCCACCTGTAAAATAGGGTTAAAGGATGGTTTTATATTATGTATGGGAAAGATGTCAGAGCAAAAGGGTATTATTAAAGAGACCCTAGTAAATAATACATGGAAATTAGATTCTCCAAATAGTTCTTGAGTTGAAATATTTAACATTTGGTTACTATTTGCTTTTTCTCTTAAAATGCCATTTTAATTCTCAAAACAAAACAAAACAAAAAACACCAAAAACAGCCCTGGCTAATTTTGTATTTTTAGTAGAGACAGGAGTGCTCCATGTTGGTCACGCTGGTCTCGAACTCTTGACCTCAGGTGATCTGCCCGCCTTGGCTCCCAAAGTGCTGGGATTACAGGCGTGAGCCACCACGCCTGGCTATTTTTATTTTTATTCCTATTTAATGTAGTTTATTTTACCTGCAATTTCATTTACTCTTAGCCCTAAAAATTCACCGAGGGATTTCATATTTACATACTTATTTAAATGTACCTTTATTATTATGAAGATTATGTAATTAGAACTTGACCAATAAATTTCGGATTTTAGGCTTGTAAGGAATATTAACTTTTCTGTAAGTGCATTGGTTTTATCAGTTTTCAACAAACTCCATCTTGTATATCTTTAATAAAGTAAGTATTACCCAGTGATGGAAACCAGATGTGCCACTTTTGGAAAGATGGCTGTTACGATAGGTTTTATTTCACGTGGTCAATAGTCTGTTTTGATATTTATTTTCATTATTTTTTATATCCTCTGTTGAAAGTTATAACCAGTCAATCTAAAGAATTAGGATGTTTTAGAGAATTTTAAAGAATTAAGTTGTTTTAATTGTAAGAGAAATGCTGTCATTTAGAAAATATCAAACACTATTTTGTAATTTCAACAATAATTTGTAGAACTGACTTCACAGTTCTAATAATTCATACAAAAACTGTGGTTCCTCTATAGGCTTTTGTGGTCTAGCTTGGGAATTTAATTGCCATTTATTACATTTTTTTTTTTGTTTTTGTTTTTGGAAATGGGGTCTCTGTGGCCCAGGCTGGAGTGCACGGGTGTGATCTGCAACCTCGAACTCCCTGGCTCAGGTGATTCTCCCAACTCAGCCCCCTGAGTTGCAGGGACTACAGGTGCATACCACCATTACAGGCTAATTTTTCGCTTTTTTTTTCCTTATAGAGACGGGGTTTTGGCAGGCTGGTCTCCTGAACTGGGCTCAAGCGATCTGCCCACCAATGCCTCCCAACGTGCTGGGATTACGGGTGTGAACCACCATGCCCAGCCTGGAGGATCCTTTGAGCCCAGGCGGTCAAGGCCATGGTGAGTGGTGATCGTGCCACTGTACTCCAGCCTGGGAGACAGAACGAGACCCTGTCTCAAACAAACTCACAAAAAAATCTCATTAGTTTTTACTTGAACACTGACTAGAGAGATATTTTGTAATTGCACCTAGTCTTTGAGGTAATAGCAAAAGTAATTCTTGTAATTATCTCTGATACATAATTTTGTATATGGTACATGTTTGTAAGAATTTGTTGAATGAAAGCTTTTTGATTTCTTACCCAATGACACTGGGCACTACTTTAGGAATTGAAAAATGGTCTTGACTGTGTCATAGGTTTAAAACAAAGAGAATCATTAGCCTAATTATAATGATGTTTTAGGACAAAACTTTGACTTTCAAGAAATAGTTTGGCTGAATTAAATTTTCCCTATTAAACTAATAAGAGTGCCAAATTTTGGCTTTTGTTTTTCAAGAAACTGGTAAGATTTTGGTTTTATTTTTCTCTTTGGGTGCTAACTAAACTTTAAGGCAAAGTCTAAGAAGCTAGTTAACGGAGACACTTTATATTTAGTCTTTATTTCAAATTTTTAGTCATTTCTGCCTTTTATGGCCGTAGTGCTCGACTCTTATTTTATTTATTTATTTATTTATTTATTTATTTATTTATTTAGACAGGATCTTTTCACCTAGACTGGAAGTGCAGTGGCAGGATCTTGGCTCACTGCAGCCTTTACCTCCTGGGTTCAAGTGATTCTCCCACCTTAGCCTCCTGAGAAGCTGAGACTACAGGTGCATGCCACCACATGCAGCTGATTTTTATATTTTTTTGTAGAGAAAGGGTCTCACCATGTTGCCCAGGCTCGTCTCCAACTCCTGTGATCAGGCAAACTGTCCACCTCCGCCTCCCAAAGTGCTAGGATTATAGGCGTATCCCAGGCTGGGCATGTAATTCTTTTTTAAAATTAATAATAAGCTGGATTTAAAGATTTCAAATCTGTCCGAAAAACCATTAAAAGAGTATTGATAAAAGATAGTGCCTTGTTTACTGATATTTACTTACTGTCTTTGGACTTCTACATGGTTTTTCCTACCTTACAGTTTTCATTTATAACTCTATCCTTTGTATATTAAATTGTTGTTGTAGTGGCTATGACTTTATTCTGTCATTTTATAATAACCTCTTTCTCTTTTTTTCTATTTTTCTTAGTCCTTATACATAAATCTTCATGTTTTAGCAGTATAACTTTTTTTAGTACAACTGTACTAGCTAATTTGGGAATATTTGTATGAAATTTTTTTCTTTGTTTTAAAAATTACTTTGAAGCCTTCTATAATCACTTCTATGTGATTAATATCCAGTGGCCTTCAGAGGAAGAGACCTCTGAAACTTTATGTATTTCATGAATAAAACTTTTGATTATTTCCTATTTGCAGGTACAGATGAGGGGTATCTAACTGAGCCTGGAAGTTGGAGGAGGGGAGGCATTCCTAGCAGAGGAAATAGCGTGTGTTTTTAGTATTCCATGTAAAATAAATTTTACACTGAAGATGATTGGAGTCAGAGCTTTTTGAAAAAGGGGAATATGATCAAATTGATATTTAGTAACATTGCCTTGACCATTGGTAGGAAGAATTAGAGGGTATTGAGACTGAAGCAAAGAGAGCAAAGCTTTAAAAATGATGATTCTCTGTTTTGAAGCAGTAGTGGACATAGACAAAAGGTTGCTTGCATTGAGTTAGACAGTAGTGAAAGAGAGTATAGATTGAAAAGGTAAAAATTTCCAAGGCATGGTAACCTTCTATACAATGGGGAGAAAGAAATGTGTGATGCCTCCCAGGTTTTTGGCCTGGGAAACTACGTGGATCACTAAGAGAATAAATAAAAGAGGAGGAAATGTTTTATGGGAAAATGAGTAGTCACTATATATGTATATGTTTTGAGACGAAATCTCACTCGGTTGCCCATGCTGGAGTACAGTGGTGCAATCTCGGCTCACTGCAACCTCCGCTTCCCAGGTTCAAGTGATTCTCCTGCCTCAGCCTCCTGAGTACCTGGGATCACAGGTGCGTGCCACCATGCCTGGCTCATTTTTTGTATTTTTAGTAGAGACGGGGTTTCACCATGTTGGCCAGCCTAGTCTCGAACTTGTGACCTCAGGTGATCCGCTTGCCTCAGCCTCCCAAAGTGCTGAGATAACAGGCGTGAGCCACCGCACCCAGCAGAGTGGTCATTATATTAAGTTTAAGATTTATGTGTGATATCCAAGTGGAACTGACCAGTAGGTGTTTTAAAAATGATGGTTTGGCACTTAAGAGGGAGGTCTAGAATTTCAAATTTAGGAGTATCAGTTTATAAATAATATTAGAAACCATAGAAGTGGATGAAATGGGCCAGGAAGAGTGTGTGTATAGAGTGAAAATATCAGGGCTGGAAAACGAACTTTGGGAAACAACATTAAAGAAAAAGGCTGCTGGGCAGACTGAGGTTAAAGATACAGGAAAGAAGGGTAAAACTCGTTAGAGGAAGGTCCTTGAGAAAACTAAAGTTTCAGTGGCATAAGTATATGAACAGGATTTCAGTCTGAGAAAGGACACATTATCTTCTGACAGGAAGGACAAAGGAAAAACCGGGTTTGAATGTGACAAATTTGACAGAAGGGAGTGACAAGTTGTGGGCAGTTTGGTCTGTGGCCTCTGCTTTCTTGGGAAGATAAGAAACAAGCTTGTTACTAGGAATAATTAAGTGATAAAAGAAGTAGGGGGTGGGGTGGGAAGTTTGAGGAGAGCAGTGGATCATTTTGGAGAAGTGGAGGAGAAATTGTCTTGGAACACTTAAGAGTCTTAGCAGGAAGAGTGGTTGAAATGATGGTGGATTGTGAGAGCTAGGTTAGATTCCTAAAGAAGGAAAGCCAATAGTTTTGACTGATTGGATGATGATGGGAAGGTTAAAGGCTAGCAGCAGCTATTTCATCAAAGAGCAGTGGGGTTGGGGAGTGAGAGAGCTAGAAGGATAGGAGTTGGGACAATGGTGGGAATATTGCATTTCAGATTGCCCAGTACTGGAGGATGATGAAGTCCAGGGAATGGGTGGTAGAAGAGTTAAGGGAGAGAAGTTCATTTGAGTTTAGGTGGTCAGAATTAGGGAATTGGATAGATTTCTTTTCTCTCTTTTTAAATGATGCAGAATCAGTAAGGGTATAAATAATTCAAAAGTGCAAGTAGTGTTCCCAGGCTGTGTACTTTAAGTTTCCTATTGCCCATTCAGACCTGATAGAGATTGGCTGGCAGAGAAAAGCAAAGGTTTCCTGTGATAGAGTGCCTCAGCATCCAGGTGTTTTGGTTTGTTAACTGGCCTAGGGAGACCCCTGGTGAAAGAGATGCCTTCCACTTACTGTGACAGGATTTGCCATTTAACCAGATATTTAGGGACTGTGACTGATGTCATTGGCTCTCCTGTTTGGGTTAACACCTCATTTGCACGACTTATGACAGTGAAGATGAGGGCTGGATAATCTTTACGGCTTACTTAGGGTCTCTTTTGGTTTAGTATTTCATAATGTATTGTAGTTTCTTCCTCTTGACATTGTGTTCTCTTGCCCATAAGTATAATATAATATATTCATGCTTTATATATTGAAATCTATAAACTGAAATAAATGATTACGTTGTGCTTTGGTTACAGAAAAAATAAAAGACGTAGTCTCTAACTTATAAACCAAAAAGGAAGACATATTTCAAAATTTGATTTTTCTTTTTTCCTTTATGTAAGTATAGCTGAACATTTTCAACCATGTATGAAGTAGAAGGTTTTGCTGTTATTGTTATAATTTAACACAAATGTATGAGTCTCCTGAAAAAGCACAGCAGGAACACAGAAATAATTGAGAAACTGCCTTTATTCTCATGAAGTTAACTCAAGGTTGAATAAAATGTTGCCTTCCCACTAGGCTTGGAACTTTGCATCCTTAGACTCTAATGCAACATGCCATATTAAATATTTCATTTTATAGATGAGGAAACTGGTTTAGACAGGTTTAGTGATTTGCATAAGATAGTAAAGCTGGAAAATGGTGGAAATGATATGTAAGTCTATGTGAATCCATCTCTCTTCTCCTGTTTTCCATTATATCATGCTGCACATGCCTTTACAACTTGCTTGTTTTTGTTGTTGTTCCCATTTGTTTACCTTGCTTCATTATTTGTTACTATTGATTATTCTTTCCATCTTGGAAACCTCTAGTTTTCAGTTTTGTAACACTATACTTCCCTGTTTCCCCTCTCAGTATTCCATGTCCTTTTCTTCTTTCGTTTTGTTTCTATTTTTTGAGACAGGGTCTCACTCTGTCACCCAGGTTGGAGTGCAGTGGGCTGTCTTGGCTCACTGCAGCTTCTGCCTCCCAGACTCAAACGATCCTGCCACCTCAGCCTTCTGAGTAGCTGGGACTATAGGCACATGCCAACACGGCTGGCACATTTTTGTATTTTTCATAGTGACAGGGTTTTGCCATGTTGCCTGGGCTGGTCTCAAACCCCTGAACTCAAGCACTCCACCTGTCTCAGCCTCCCAAAGTGCTGGGATTACAGACCCGAGCCACTGTGCCCAACCATCCTTTTCTTTACATACAAGTGTCTCCCAGGTTCTGTCTTCAGATCTTCCCTTTCTCCATGCTCACCCGCTTGGCATCATCCACTCCTATTGCCTCTGGCCTTGCTATGATGCTGATGATTCTTAAATCTACTTCACTCATTTGCTGTAAAGACAGCTTTTTTACCGAGCCTAGATCTGCATTTCCAGCTGCACATCAAACACATCTAGAATGTTTTTCCCATGCGTCAGTAGAACTTCTTCTTTTTCTTTTCCTTTTTTTTTGAGATGAAGTCTCACTCTTGTCCCCCAGGCTTAAGTGCTAATAGCACGATCTCAGCTCGCTGCAACCTCCGCCTCCTGGATTCAAGCGATTCTACTGCCTCAGCCTCCTGAGTAGCTGGGATTACAGATGCCTGCCACCACGCCCGGCTAATTTTTATATTTGCAGTAGAGACGGGTTTCACCATGTTGGCCAGGCTGGTCTCGAACTCCTGACCTCAGGTGATCCGCCCGCCTCAGCCTCCCAAAGTGTTGAGATTATAAGCGTGAGCCACCACACCCGGCCTCTTCTTTTTCTTTTCTTTTCTTTTTTTTTTTGAGATGAGTTTCACTGTTGTTGCCCAGGCTGGAGTGCAGTGGCTCAATCTTGGCTCACCGCAACCTCTGCCTCCCGGGTTCAAGTGCTTCTCTTGCCTCAGCTTCCTGAGTAGCTGGGATTACAGGCGCCTGCCACCAGGCCCGGCTAATTTTGTATTTTTAGTAGAGACAGGGTTTCTCTGTGTTGGTCAGGCTGGTCTCAAACTCCCAACCTCAGATTATTTGCCCACCTCGGCCTCTCAAAGTGTTAGGATTACAGGCGTGACCCACTGCGGCCAGCCGGATAGAACTTCCTGTAATTGAACTGGTCTTTTTCTCAAAATGTCATTTTCCCCCTATTTCAGTTGTTTTATTAATGCTATCTAGCACTGTTGCCTACTTTAGTCATATTTGGCTATCTTCTCTCCCTCATCTCTCTTTATTCAGTGTCACCTGTTCCTTCTAGCTCTGTAATTTTTAACATAATATTTTTCCTTTTTTCTGTTTTCTCAGATATTATGCTAGTTTCAGACTCTATTAATAACATTATGCCTGGCCTTTGACATACATGAATAGCATACATGACTTCAGATCATTCTGTATGTCACCCATACAGAAGCCCACAATGTCTATTCTACTTATAGGACTCTTTAACGTAGTATTTAGTATTCTCTTGATTTTCCCAACCTTCTTTTTTAGCTTCATCACCCCCAAGTCTTCTTCATATGCCTTTATATTTCAGCCCAACTAGGTTACCTACTAGTCTGCAAATAGGTCCTACTGCTTCTGTCTTTCATGTTATGGCTTCTTTGTTTTTTGTTTTGTTTTTGGAGACGGAGTCTCTCAGTTTTGCTCAGCTTGGAGTGCAGTGGTGTGATCTCAGCTCACTGCAACCTCCGCCTCCCAGGTTCAAGCGATTCTTCTGCCTCAGCCTCCCCCCGAGTAGCTGGGATTACAGGCATCCACCATAATGCCCAGCTAATTTTTGTATTTTTAGTAGAGATGGGGTTTCACCATGTTGGCCAGGCTGGTCGTGAACTCCTGACCTCAGGTGATCAGCCCGCCTCAGCCTCCCAAAGTGCTGGGATTACAGGCATGAACCACCACGCCTGGCTGAAGATTAAATTTTTAAGAAAAGGAGGATGGGTGTGGTGGCTCACGCCTGTAATCCCAGCACTTTGGGAGGCCGAGGTGGGTGGATCACAAGCTCAGGAGTTCATGACCAGCCTGGCCAACATGGTGAAACTAAAATACAAAATTACTAAAAGTACCAAATTATTCTACCAAAAATACAAAAATTAGCCGGGCATGATAGCGGGCGCCTGTAATCCCAGCCACTTGGGAGGCTGGGGCATGGGAATCACTTGAACCTGGGAGGTGGGGGTTGCAGTGAGCTGAGATCACACCACTGCACTCCAACCTGAGCAAAAGTGAGAGACTCCGTCTCCAAAAACAAAACAAAAAACAAAGAAGCCATAACATGAAAGACAGAAGCAGTAGGACCTATTTAAAGACTATTGTGCTCCAGCCTGGGCAATGAGAGTGATACTCCACCTCAAAAAAAAAAAGGAAAAGAAAGGAAGGAAAAAGCATACCACCTATGTAGGAATACCATGTATATATTTTTAGCTATATACATGTAATCTGAATTCCAGTCTTTTATTTGATATGTTAAGGAAATTTTGTCTCCTAGAAGCTAGAGGTTCTAGAATGTCATATAGGTATATATTTTAGAAGTTTTAGGGTTGTAGAATAATTGAATGTTACAGAAGAAAATCTTGTTGATTTCAATGTAGTATTTGTTTTATGAGCATTTTGTCACCTAGGGGGTGTTCTAGATGTATCAAGTACTCCCAGTGTACACTTGACTTCAGGTCTTTTGATTTTACCTGACATCTAAAATCACAAGTCTTCAGGCAGCTCCATACCTCTCTTGTGTCATTAATACGTTATTTTATCTAAGTTGCCATTAACTTGAATTTCACTTTTTTTTTTTTTGAGACACTGTCTCACTCCATAGCCCAGGCTGGAGTGCAGTGGCGTGATCTAGGCTTACTGCAACCTATGCCTCCTAAGCTCAAGTGATTCTCTTGCCTCAGCCTCCTGAGTAGCTGGTATTACGGGTGCACACCTCTACTGCCCGGCTACTTTTTGTATTTTTAGTAGAGACGGGGTTTCACCACATTGACCAGGCTGGTCTTGAATGCCTGACCTCAAATGATCCACCCGCCTTGGCCTCCCAAAGTGTTGGGATTACAAGTATTAGCCACCATGCCCAGCCTCACATTTCTTCTTTAGCTCTTGTTTCATGCTGTGTCCTGTGGATAAATAATTTGGACCTTTGGTAAATTTGCCTTAATATAGCCTTTTCTCCTGGCCATTTGGGAGGCTGGGGCAGGAGGATTGGTTGAGCCCAGGAATTCAGTGCTGCAGTGAGTTATGAAGGCGTCACTGTACTGGGTAGGTCCATAGTTTGTTTTTTCCTTTTAAAGGATGTCCTTACACTACTGTTGACAGAGTGATGCTCTGTCTCAAGAACAAAAACAAGCAGAACAGTAACTTTTGTGAAAAAAAAGTAACCTTTTAAATAACTTTTTTTGTGTGTGTAAATCTGTACATTTTTTGTGTGTGTGTAAATCTGTACATAGTTTTGATGGTGGACATGTGTTAATTCCTTTGCTACCATCCATTCCCTTTTGCTTCTTTCAGTGGTAGGCTGTGTTCATCTCTCATTTTCAACCCTTTGGATTCTCATTCCTAACTCCAGGGTACCATGATTAACTTAATCTACTTTATTTTTATTTATTTATTTTGAGACAGGGTCTTTCTCTGTCGCCCAGGCCAAAGTGTGGCAGTGCAGTCACAACTCGCTGTAGCCGCGACCTCCTGAGCTCCCACCTCAGCCTCTCAAGTAGCTGGTACTACTGACTCACACCAGCACATTTGCCTAATTTTTTTTTTTTTTTAATTGTAGAGACAGGATCTCCCTATGTTGCCCAGGCTGGTCGTGAGCTGTGAGGCTCAAGCGATCCTCTCGCCTTGACCTACCAAAGTGCTGGGATTACAGGCGTGAGCCACCACTTCTGGCCTAGATTAGTCTACTTTAAATCCTCCTAACTGCTCCCCACCTCACCTCCATTCCTGCGCAAGTTACATAATGCTAGTGAGTGCTTCTGGGAAAGAAAAGCTTTCTCTTTCTTTCTCTAGAGCTACTGAAAGAGACCCTTTCTCTCCTTCAAAATGGTGTCATATGAAATTTGAGGTGTGGAATGGCTGCAGCCATTGTTGCCAAGATTGGATGCAGCCTGAGGATGAACCTACTCATGGAACAGGGCAGAACCAAGAGAATGGCAGATAAGTGAAACTGCAACCCTGATGACATTGTAAATCTCCGGATCAGACTTCCTCTGGATGTTTCAATTTGAGACAGTAAAGTCCATCCCTCTCCTTCCCCTTTTTAAGTGAGTTAGAATTGGCACTTGTAGATATAATTTGTGTGTGTGTGTGTGTGTGTGTGTGTGTATAAAATACCAACAAGTTTTTTTGGTACATTTAGAACTTTCCATTTCTTCCCTTAGGAACATTTATTATATAACTACTGGATGAAAGGCACTGGCATAGACATTAATAATACAGAGATATGAATGAGATATATTTCTTATCTTTATTCTTCTTATAGATAGTGTGAAGAAACAGGCATAATGAGATGAATAAGATAAAGCATTACAGGTATAAGCCGTAGACAGTACTAAAGGTAGAAAGGCTTTTCACTAGTTACTATAGAAGAAAGTGATGGAAGAAAAGATTTCCGTCACTGCTTATGACACTAGGAGGGTGACAAAATAAGAAGGACCTGCACCATAAGTCTATAGCTATCATCTTGTTGTTACTAGTGGTTTAATTTCAGCAAAGCATTATTTGTCACATTAAATGAGTACTAATTTGGGTTTGTATTTCATTTGTGAATTTGTTGGCATTATAATGTAAGAGCTATAAAGAGTATATTCCTGATTGTATTTATATGTACATGTAAATTTGTCAGTGACTGGGTAGGTCCATAGTTTTTTTCCTTTTAAAAGATGTCCTTACACTACTGTACTAAATTTTGAGAAACACTAGTAGGAGTGGGCACTAGGGAATCATTGAAGATTGAGACAGTGGATGGATGGAGGACAGGATTGTAGGTAGAGACATTTCTTCATTTAGGTTGATAATGAGTGTTTGAATTAAAGTGTGGGAGTGAGATTTGAGGAAAAGGTACAAGATACATTAACCAAAAAGACTTCTTGACTGATTAGACTTGTGAGTTGAGGGAAAAATCCCGGGTATCTGGTCAGTGACTGGATAGATGATGCTGCTGGTCAGAAAATAGAAATTGTAGAAAGAAGTAATAGGTTTTTCTGGCTGAGGTAGGAGTTTGGGGGTAGAAGGAAATGATAACATCTGTTTTCAAAATGTTGAATTTAAGGTGCCTTTTAAACATTTAGGTTAATAATTTCTGTAGTATAGGAGACAGATCAGGAACAGGAATATAATTTAGAAGTCTTCAGCAGTTAGAAAGTAAATGAAACCATGAAATTACAGCCATCCTTTGATATCTGCAGGGAATTGGTTCCAAGAACCCCAGGGAATACCAAAATCTGAGGATATTCAAGTCCCTGATATGAAATGTTGTAATATTTGCACATAACCTGTGCATATCTTCCCATATAATTTCAGTCATTTCTAGATAATACCTAATATAGTGTAAATGCTATGTAAATAGTTGTTATACTGTATTTTAAAATGTGTGTGTGTGTGTATATCCCCCCACCCTGGAATATTTTTGATCTGCAGTTGGTTGAATCTACAGATGCAGAACCAGTAGATACGGAGGGCTGGCTGTATGGTATTACACAGGAAGAGTTTACTGAGTGAGAAATGAGGTCAAGGATACTCTAGGTGGTCTTAGAAAAGCAGTCAGCAAAGGGTTTTGAGAAAAGAAGAAAATGTTTCCTGAGAAGATTAATTTCAAGGTAAAATATTAAATGCTGCAGTGTATTTAAGGCTTTGGCATTCTTTCCAACTCATAGATTGTCCTCAGCAATAGATTAGATTACTCACCTTAACCTGTGTCATTTCTATTCAAGTCTCTAGAACTTTTTCATCTTCTTTTTTTTTTTGCGTAAGTATCAATTAAGGGGGAAAAAAAACAAAACCATGTTTACAATTGATTAGGTTCCCTACAGATATACATGGTATCTGATCAGAATAGGGATTTTTTTTTTTTTTTTTTTTTTT
>NW_016808194.1:1453241-1460921 GCF_001698545.2 Rhinopithecus bieti
AGCGATTCTTCTGCCTCAGCCTCCTGGGTAACTGGGATTACAGGTGCATGCCACCACGCCCAGCTAATTTTTGTACTTTTTTTGTAGAGACGGGGTTTCACCGTGTTGGCCAGGATGGTCTCGATCTCCTGACCTCGTGATCCGCCCGTCTCGGCCTCCCAAAGTGCTGGGATTACAGGCTTGAGCCACCGCGCCCGGCCAGAATAGGGAATATTTTTAAAGCAAGAAGCTAACAGTTTTTTTTCACACCTACGGTCCTTGACACATGGAAGGAAATCTGATTGTGAAGACCTCTGTTCATACAGAATACCTTTAAAGATGTAGGCTAGTCTTATTTTATACCTAAGTGATATACAAGTGTGTCAATAATCGTTAATAGTGAAATTTTCCATCAACACAGGGTGCCTATGAGAGTAAGATGATACAATTCCAGAGTATTTTGACAGTAGAAACTTGGATGTTAAAAATGAGGAGCTATGAGATATGTCTAATTATATCTAAGGCAACAAACAGTCCTTTTGGCAATTCCTTGAATTTAAGAATGAAAATACTGGTTACATATCTTTTAAGATACCATTTTGGAACTACTTAAAAAATACTTGACCAGGTGTGGTGGCTCACCCCTATAATCTCAGCACTTTGGGAAGCTGAGACAGGAGGATCGCTTGAACCCAGGAGTTTGAGACCAGCCTAGGCAACACAGGGAGACCCTGTCTCTACAAAAAAAAACCCCAAAAAATTAGCCAGATGTGGTGGTGTGCGCCTGTGGTCCCAAGCTACTCAGGAGGCTGATGTGGATGCATTGCTTGAGCCTAGAGGTCCATGCTGTAGTGATCTGTGATCACGCCATTGCCACTCCAGCCTGGGTGACAGAGTAAGACCTGGTCTCAAAATGAAAAACAAACTTCCTTTTCCTTCTCCTTATTGTGTGTTTGCATAAAGATATTTATTAGACATGTGCACACATTCATGGTTCAACTCTTATTCATCTCAGGAAATCAGGACAATGTCTGGCGAATTTGAAATCATTTACTGACATCTATCATCTAGCATGGTACAGGATGGATTTTGGAAACCATTAAGGTTTGACTGACTAGAATTCAGAAAGTCTGGATAAATTACATTCATATTTATGATGGTTCAATTTAATCAATCTCTGTTTGCACCAAAGCAAAACCACATATTGACTTTGGACCTATGCAAGGTATATGGGGCCATAGTGAGAAAGGGGAGAGGTTAAATTTGAAAATGATGATGGAAGAAATTTCAGTGACCACAGATTAATTTCCACTGCCTCAGTAAGAAATTGATCCAAGATAATTTGAAATGGGGTGTGTGAATGTTACAAAATGCACATAATAATTTCAGTGTTCTATAATTTTTACAGTAGTAAATTTGCTGTGGTTTGTACATCTTCAAGGTATATCAAGAATCTCACCACTTCTTACCATCTCTATCACTAACAATCTTGGGCCAATCCATCATTATCTCTTGCTTGTATTATTGCTGTAGTCTCTTAAATTTTACTGTATATTGGAATCACATGAAGATTTTTTAAAATACTGATGGCTGCCTCCCACCAGCAGTCATTCTGGTTTAACTGGGTTGCAATCAGGGCATCAGGACTTATTTAAAAGCTTCCGGTGTTTCTAATACACACTGCCCAAATAATCAGGAAACCAATAATCTTTCCCTGAAGTAATTCCTTTTGACTGTGTTTTTCTTCTGGTAGATGTATTAATTTAATTTGGGACCTTTCCATTTTCTAAAGTTTTAGAAATAAGTCCTAGTGTATCCATTAGGCTTCTTAGTTGTGAGCAATGAAAGCTGACTCTGGCGGATTTAAGCAGAAATAAACTTTACTGATAGGATATTGAGTAGTTTACAGAGTTGGTAGAAGGCTTGAACCTAGAAAAAATACATGAACAAAGGGGAGGCTAAACAACTAGCACCATGGCAAAACTCATGCCAACACGACCATTACGTCTGTGTCTGCTGAATAATGACTGGATGCTGCTGATTGCACTTCTGGGTGTGCTGGTCACTCCAGTCCACTACTGGTTCTGCGGCCTTCGGAAACTAGATACTGCTTTCACTATTGCTGTCATCAGAAAGAATTCTTTATTGTCTCTGTTCTTTGTTACTAGGCTCCACATTCAAAATTGCTGGTGGGCACATCTCTATGGGTAAGCATAGGCTGCCAGCAGGGCATGTGGAAAACCATCTACATTTTCATTTTTAATAGTGGAAAATAGGCTCTGTTTTGCACCAAAATTTATGAAGTTAGGAATTCTTCAAACACAAGCAAGGGCCTGATGTGCTTGGAGCCAACAAAAAGACAGAAGTCTACTACACATGGTATATCTTACAATGTGTTCTTTATTTTAGACATCAGTTTGTTGTTTGTCAGACTAACAGGCCAGAGCATACTGGTGTTTTTACATAATTATTTTTAAACCTTTAGAGACTGCTACCACTTGTCCCTTAGCAAGCAGTAAGAGATAAAATAAATGACTAAGTAGCAAGCAAATTAATAAGAAAACTTGTACATATAGCTTCTTTTGAGTACGTACTTACTATCTTTGGAGGTATAGATAACAGTGTATGTATAAAATAGCATGTTTCTAAATAATCAAAATGTTCTGAGTTTCTTTGATGGAAATAGTATGTCAATATTATGTGTCATCACTCTTCAATGGAATTATAATGTGGGCTACAGATGTAATACATATATGTAATTTTTAGCTGCATTAAAAAGTAAGAAGAAGCCAAGTGCAATGGCTCATGCTTGTAATCCTAGCACTTTGGGAGGCTGAGGTGGAAGGATCGGTTGAGGCCAGGAGTTCAAGACTAGCCTGGGCAATATAGCAAATTTACAAAAAAACTAAAAAATTAGCATGTACCTATAGTACCAGCTACTTGGAAGACAGTGGTGGAAGGATCACTTGAGCCCAGTAGTTCGAGGCTGCCATAAACCATGATTGTGGCATTGCACTCCAGGCTGGGCAGTACAGCAAGACCCTGTCTCTAAAAAAAGGGGAAAACAAGTAAAAAGAAACACATTTGATTTTAATAATAATTTAACTTAATAATTTGAAATATTATTTCAACATGTAGTCGGTATAAATATTTAGGGGATAGGTTATATTCTTTCAATACTAAGTCTTCAAAACCTAGTATGTGTTTTACACTTAGAGCATAGCTCAATTCAGACTGGTCACATATCAAGTGCTTAATAGCCACATGTAGCCAAATGGCTACCAAATTGGACAGTGCAGTTCTGTGGCATTCTGTAAAATACTATGTGACTTGCCAGTACTGCCTGCTAAACATACTATGGTTAATGAAGTGTTTGGTTATCCATTCTCAAAAAAGAAAACAAAGTAGCTTTTAAAATCCAACACAGGTCTGGGCACGGTGGCCCACGCCTGTAATCCCAACACTTTGGGAGGCTGAGATGGGTGGATCACTTGAGGTCAGGAGTTCAAGACCAGCCTGGCCAACATGGTGAAACCCCGTCTCTAATAAAAATATAGAAATTAGCTAGGCATGGTGGTGGGTGCCTGTAATCCCAGCTACTTGGGAGGCTGAGGCAGGGGAATGGCTTGAACCAGGGAGGCAGAGGTTGTGGTGAACCAAGATCGTGCCATTGACTCCAGCCTGGGCAACAAGAGCAAAAAACTCTGTAATAAATAAATAAATACATAAATCCAACACAGTAGTTTTACTTGATTTTGCAGTGTTTTATAATTTTTTTGTGTGTGGTGGAGGGAGAGGAGGCTTGAAATGGGGAAAAGGAGCCTAATTATTTTCAGTAGATTTTGTTTTTGTTTGTTATTTTTATTCTTGGAAAATTTAACTTTGCAGGGGATTGAGGTATTCCAGATAATGCCTTAAGGCAGAAGAAGGCAACATGTTGTAGTGCATGCAGAGTTTGCTTGTGAATAATCAAATTAATCATATTTTATTACATTTAACATATATGTCACTACTGGGCTTAGTATCTGATGGTTTGAAAATTAAAAAGGTGGTAGTGACTGACTGTGCTTGATATTTTGTCTATCACATATGACTTATTTTCCATAGATAATTCATTTTGGCAGTAAATTTTGTGTTCTAATTATTTTTATTCTTGCAGGCTGCTGAATCAGGAATAATAAAAGTTAAAACAATTGCTGCACGAAACACCGAAATTTTGGCAGGTAATTTTATGTATTAAAAATTTAATAATAAACAAAAATTTGACTAATAGTAAAAGTAGAATCTTTATTGTAAAAGCCATCAGTTTTCTGTAATATCTCTTCCTTATGACCTAACATATGCTATTCATAATGATACAGAATGGGCAAAAGTCCATAACTTATGAACTGATTGTGTTTCCCAGAGATGAATGCTATAAAATTCTCTGAAATCAGAAACCTTAACACTACTAACTCCTTAAAGGCAAGAAATTTTTTTCTTACTCATCTTTGCATTCTCTTCCACTTCTTGCTAATCACCTGAGACACACCATAAAAAGCATTCAGTAATATTTGTTCCATTGAATTGAATGAAAGATTGGTTCTCAGTTCACCTTCTATGATCTACTTTCTCTTTAATATAATACAAACAATTCATAACGTAGTCATCTGTATTTACCATATGAATTTTGAGTCTTGGGACTAAGGCAATATGATCATGAAAAAAGAATGAGAGTGAAGTAGAGAAAAGAAAACAAAACTATTTTCTTACCTTCTCTTGATTGAACCCGGTTTTCAAGGAGGAATTTTCAGGAGTTTCTCTTTGGCATCCTTCTTTTCTACCCAGTCCACTCCTTTCTCTTACTTGGTGCCTTTTGTCCTTGCCTCAGTAATGAACATGGAAAAGAGGTAAACTGACTTTTTTTTGTTGTTTTTTTTTGAGTCTGTTATATGCAAGGCACTTGTGTTATTCTATCTTACATAACAACCTTGTGGGGAAATATTATCTTATTTGATAGTAGAGCAAATTGAGATGTGAAGAGGTTAAGTTACTTGCCCAAGGTCACCGGAAAAGTAGTGGAACCAGATTAAAATCCAGGAATGTTCAGGAGCCCATGGTCTTCCTGCTACAGTGTGCTACCATGGTATCACCAGGTTTCCACGTTAGCTAGTTACTCCCAAGTATTCCATACGTAACCAGTGCTTGCTTCAGTGATCCTTTAATCTGCATTTCCAGTTCCAGTACTGCTGTTGATCTCAGCTAATCTATGAGGAAAGTAGTCCTATTAAATTAATTTATACAAAGTCCCAATGGTAAATAATCTCTTTAACTTTCATATATTTTACATTTTTTAAAAGGGATACCAGTAAGTCTGTAACTGGTGGGATTTCAGAGTGTTATGAAATGAAATGATTTTTGGGGGCAGATTAAGGATCAGGGGGCAAGAGTGGATTTCACTTAGGCTATCCAGCTTTGCTGGAAATTTCCCCTTAGGGTAAGCTCTCCTCAATTACATCTGTTTCCCACAGCTTTTTCCCTGATTTTGAACAGTCTATCAAAACACCAAATAGTTTTATAACATTATGCACAGAAGTGAATAATGCTCTGTGTGCATTTTGAGAAGGGGTATAGTGAAAGTGGTGGGTAAAGGCAGAGGTGCACATCGTTGGGTTAGGAAGGTTGGCAAGTGGGGTTTTTTTGTTTTTCTGTTTGTTTTTCCTGAGACTTTTCCTCAGTTTTGATCTTGTCGTCCCTGCTGGAGTGCAATGGTGTGATCTCAACTTACTGCAACCTCTGCCTTCTGGGTTCAAGCAATTCTCCTGCCTCCGCCTCCCGAGTAGCTGAGATTTCAGGTGCCCACCACCACACCTGGCTAATTTTTGTATTTTTAGTAGAGACAGGGTTTCATCATGTTGACCAGGCTGGTCTCGAACTCCTGACCTCATGGTCTTCCCGCCTCGGCCTCTCAAAGTGTTGGGATTACAGGCGTGAGCCACTGCGCCCGGCCAGCATGTGGGTTTTAATGGGAGACGTAGGCAGTTAGGCAGATTAGCGACTGTAGGGAAATTGATGTTTAAAGATAAATGATGACCTGGATATTTTTATGTTGGAGACTTACCATAGGCCAATCATATTCGAATATCACTGTAAATATTTGAAATATTTTTTTTCATTGTTGATACTAATATCATTGTTGATACTGTGGTAAGTCCTTAATTATTCTTCATTAATACAAATTTTCATTGGTTTTATAGTTTGTGAAAGACTTTTTTTAAAAAAATGACTGATTTCCTCAGAGGATCACTGTTATTCCAGCATTCTATCCCACGTAAAATGTCTAATTAATTACTCTTAAGATGAGTAAGAAAAATTTTGACTTAGTTGGTATGATTTAAATATATAGGCAGGCTTTTAATTTCATTTAAATTCAATTAGCGTTATTCAAATCAAGTTAGAACAGATCTGTATGCAAATACAATTAATAGTCATGCTTTGATCTTCATAGTATCCAGAGCTATATACTTGAGGAGGTATATTCGCACTTAAACTTTATCCTAGTATTTTTTATGAAGTATTTAAAATAATTAATACCTAAAAGTTATAGATTTATAGACCACTGTCATCCTGAAAATCAGAGGCTCTTCAAAACAGAGTTTAAATTAGTCAGTATATAGTTTCTAAACTATATAATTAAGACTACAGTTAATACTGAGAAAAAATTTTAGTTAACTTTTTAAAATTTCCTGAGAAGTATTTACTTCTTTATGGTACTTGAGACTATAGGAGACTATACAACTTTTGTGCTTTAATGTATGTCAAAAATACCAAACAATTGAGGAGTCTCAAATGAGATTGGATATTGAAATCTCATATGTCTCTGCATATTCAGAATATATAAAGATTTGTTGTAAGAATGATAACTTTTCATTTGGATCAAGTAGTTTAATTAATGATACTTGGCATAGATTGCTAGTCAACTTTAGTTTTCTTAGATTTTTTTTCCAAGGGAATATTATTTATATTTCAGAATAAGTCTTTGCTTTACATCTCCCCTTCTTTTAAACATCCTCCTTTAATGTTTATTTTTCTTTGTTTTCACTGCTGTCATGAATGCTGACATAAGTGGGAATGCTATGCCAGGTAATGTCAGCATTGATTCAGATGTACAGATCATTATCTCAAAATTTCCATTTTCTTTAAAGATAAAACTTTGAAAATGAGAGATAGCAACATAAAGTTTTCATTTACAAGGCCAAATGCCTTAATCTTACATTTAATATTATGTGAATATTATATATTACAAATTGTGTTTATTATCCTAGCTTATAGTATACTAAAAATTCAGAAATTATTTGTTATACAAAATTACATAATCTGCTTTTAAATAAATATTTGTAACAAGGAAATCAATGAAGTTGTGGTATCTTTTAACATTGTATATTTAGCCCCTACCCCAAACCATAGTGGTTACATCTACCTGTGGCTGCTTTCAGCTGCTGTCAGTATACATAAAGAATTTTTACATAAATAATCAGTTGGTGTGACTTTTTTTCTTTTTTCACATGTTGTTCCCTCATCTTCTTTTTAAAGAGCTCATAGCTAAAAGGTCTTTAAGTAGCAATGAGTAAATATACTTTGGAATTTTTTTCTGATTTATAAGGTAATTTATTTGCTTTTAAAATTTAATACATTTATATTTATATATTTAATAGAATATAT
>NW_016808194.1:1461013-1467071 GCF_001698545.2 Rhinopithecus bieti
TTTAATATCTTTTTTTAATAAATGTGCTTGTGATATTTTACAAACATCTATAGAATATGTCATGTAACATATTCCTAATAAGTAAATAATTATGTAAGAAACATTAGAGGAGATATGAAGATGGGTAATGAAATTCACCTCCAGTCTATATGGAAATACAAGAAATACACTTCAAAGAAATGTTTGTGCCCTTCTTTCTGTTTAGCCTACCTTCTCCTTCATTTGGCTTTTGAAGACCTTTTCTAGAAACTTTTTCTTCTAGATGACATACTCCCTGAGGTCAGAGTCAACATCTTATTCTGACTTATGTTGCCAGTATTTAGCATCCTACATGGGAAATAGTAAGCCCTCTTTAAATGTAGTCTGTGTTTTCCTATGTCTCTTTAATTTTACATGATTTGAGTACGTGAGTTTTATCATCTTAAGTTCATGTCAACCAGATAACAGAAAAATGAAGGAGACTGACCCTCAGCATAGACTTTTAATACTATGTGGTTAATGCCAAGATGGAAGTATAGAGAGGGTTGTTATGGGGACATAGGGAAGGCACCTAACCCAGCCTGGGAATCCGAAGCTGAGTCTGGAAGCCTGAGGAAGACTTAGTCAGGCAAATAAAATATAAAAGTATAAAGTAAAGGGGACTTCTTAAATACATGAGGTTTGTGTATACAACTTGGTGTGTTTGGATACACTATTGAGATGTTGCCTGACTGTAAAGTATGAAGGAGGGGAATGGCTGTCAGGAATTTCATAAGGGCTATTATGTGATATCCTGAGCAGCATGATGAAAAGAGTTTGAGTCAGGGAAGTGACACGTTCATATTCATATTTTAAGTAAATTAGGATAGCAGTGTGGAGGGTATATTTCAGTGTATCATCATTTAGGCAGAGATCTTTTGAGAAGCTATTTCTAAAATCCAGGCTAGAAGACACGGGGGGCTGTAAATAATGCCATTTTCAGAAATTGACCTGTTGAGCCAGGGAGATTACATAGTTTATCTGCAGTACAGTGTGCTTTTATTTATTCCTTTTAATTTTTAAAATTTACATTCTTATATCATTTGTATTTTGTTATAAATATTTTTCTTTGATGCCAGTCTTTTTAAATGTTTTAAATTGCTGTATGATGGGGGGGATAGCATTAAGAGAAATACCTAATGTAGATGATGGGTTGATGGGTGCAGCAAACTACCATGGCATATGTATACCTATGTAACAAACCTGCATGTTCTGCACATATATCCCAGAACTTAAAGTATAATAAAAAGAAATTTAATAAAATTGCTGTATGCTATTTCAGCAAGTGGATTGTAGTTTAACAATTTCCTTATGCTAGGCATGTTTCAGTATTTAGAATTATTTCTTAATAAATTTCTAGTAGTGGGATTATAAGGTTAAAGGGTATGAATATGTTTAAAATTCTTAGAATATGTTACCACACTGCTTTCCAAAAGATGAAAGTTTATACCTTTACCAACAATAACTGAGCATATTTTATAACCTCCTTGCCAGGATTATTATTTTAAAAGTCTTTTGGTGATTAAATAGACAAATGAATTCTCACTTCCACTAGATGTTGATTATTTTCCCTGTATTAAATTATTCTTTTTTAAAATTTTACATTCATTTCTTTGAACTTTTGTGTTTTCCTTATCAAATTGCTTGAGCTTTTGATACAGGAAAAATATTAACCTCCCATTATGTTGACATCATATTTTTTCTAGACCATTTACCTTTTAATTTTTTTATCTAGATGCTTTTCAGTTTTATATAACCTAACCAATTTTTCTGATTTCTTTTGTAGCTTTACACTTAGGATGACCTTCTCCTTCTACATAGTTGGTAGTCATTTTATTTTATGGTTTGATTTTCTTAGTAATATGTAGGGTAATGGGAGGATTTAGATTTTTTCTTTTGCAAAATTACTAACCAATTGAGCCAACATCATTTGTTAAACAGCCCTTCCTTTTTCTGTAATGTGCTTTTAATGTGAAACTGCCTAGACTTTCATTTGTAGTCATTCTCGAATCATTTAAATATATTTTCAGACCTTTTGAACCCACTAAAATATTTTTTAATGTTGTTAGGAATATCAGTCTTCCCCAGAGCTAGATTTAAGCATTTTGAGTATCAAAATAATGTCTAAGTCACATTTTCTTTCATAAGAATCGAAGTTTATTCTTTAATGGCTGTTAAAATTTTTTCACAATAAAACTTTTATTAACCCCTGTTAATATGATTCATAGTGGGGTATCCTAGTTTAATTCTTTTTTTCCAGGATAAGAACTGCAATTATGCAGTGAAAATGCTCAGAGCAAGGAAACCCCTAGGATATGGGGACCTGGTGGACCTTTTTCAGGTGTGTGAAAGTGCATCATTTGATCTCACAGTTATATAATTTGGAAATACAATATTTATCCAACACAGTGTTACAACACAAAGAGTTACACTTATTGAAGGACTTAGGTGGAAAATAAACTTTTTCTTTTATCCCTTTCCATAACCTATTTTTATGTTTTAATGAAAATAGAAACAACTTTGATCAAAAAGAATCAGCTTTTTTTTTTTTTTTTTCTGGAATGACATTCAAAATGGCTAAAGTAAAATGTCTTCTTTATATTGCTGTACAGCCTTTTCCTCAGTGTGATTTCTAAAATCTCAGTCTGTAGGAAGGTATTTATGTAAAGCTATCATTAACAAACATATTATTAAAGTTATTGTGGAGAGTGGATATCTCTCAGTTGGAAGAACAAGAATAATTTATACTTCTTTGGACTATTACCACTTTTTACAGAAGAAAAGGAAAAGCAATAACTTTTTTCCTTATGATTTTTCTCTTACTGAATTATGATCTCAATACAGTGGATATGTTTTGTTTTCAAAGTATACTTCAGAAGACTTAGAATAAATAGATTTTATTGTTTTGTTGATCATTTATTCTAGATAACATAGAAACTTCCTTTTTTATTATTCTCATATAAACTGGGAGGGAAAACATGAGAAATAGATGTTTGATTCCTTTGAATTTCATTAAAATAAATTTAAAAATTAATTTTTATTACTTCCTTAAGTTTATCTCAGCTTGATAGACCTGATTGTAGCCAACATGTGCACAGCATTTCACCATGACTCACCTTATATTGTTGATTTTAATACGCACAGTTTTTTCACCTTTTAACATCCCCTGATTGGTATGCATCTTGCAGTTGATGGCATCTTAGAATCATTGTGAGCCAGGTGATGTTGTAGTTATCTTTTTCAATATGTGCATGAACTTGTTCATGGTTCTTCATGTTATTATCACATCAGTTGAGTTGCATGCATTGTTGATACCACATATGTTGAATTGAATTGCTATTTAAAATGTCACCCTGGTTATTGAAAACTTTCTGTTAACATCTTATGGTAAGATCAAAAAAGCATCAGCATCAAAACATGCAGAATAGGTGCCATCGACTTAGAAGAAAATCTCAGAGACAATAGTGAAGTACTCTTTCAAGAAATAAGGTGTTCATTCCTAGTGCTGTTGATGGCCCAGAGGATGAAATTATGAAGAAGAATTCTAAGTGATTAGAAAGCATTGTGTCATAGTTTAATTGGCACTGATTTTTTTTTTGTCGTGATATTATGGGTATGTCTTAAAATCATTGATTGGCATCTTAGATAGACCCTATGAAAGTATATCTTCTTTTTTGTTTTTTATGAAAACAAGTTCATTTTCCTTTATTTGTCTGAAGACTTCAGGCAGACAACTTTAAAGTACAAATCACTGGGTCCTCTTTTAACTTCCATTATTGTCAGGGTGTACCATTCCTATGTACCATAAGGAATGGCAGCATAATATTGTAGGAAGAATAGTGAACCAGGAGTTAGAAGACACACGGTATTTTCAAATTCTGGCTTTACTACCTACTTACTGTATCAGTAGGGCCACATCAGGCCCTCTAAACTCTCTAAGATTATTGTGATGCTGAAATGAGAAACATATTAACACATAAAAATTATACATGTAACTTGGTTACTATTAAGAGCTTTTAATTTGCCTGAGTAACATTTAATAAGGAGTGTTCAGCAGAGATAGGGGTTGCCTCATACTTCAGTGGTTCTGGCAGGATTAAATCTGGTAGGATATTTATTCATTTTATGGAAGCTTTAAGAGGAGCTTTATGGTCATCATCTTTTAATCATTCTTATCGTTATGGAAAATTTGTCTCTAGGTTTCAATCAAAACCTTTGTGTACAAGAAAGCAAGGGAATAAGGACAGGGAGCCCTTTTGGGAACACTGTTCTTTGCCAGTTATATTTGCCATCTTTAGCTGTGCTAAATCAGTAATTTATGCTGGCATACTGAGGGACTTTGCAGAGCAGCCTGTAGGAAGTTGTAGTCTTAATTTACCATACCATAAAGAGAGCTTTGGAAGAAGAAGGTGAGGATTTAAATGATAATGTTGACACTGGTTTTACATTTTTAATGGTGATTCTGGAAAACATTTTAAAACTTAGATTTATCTATCTTTATTGCATGTCTTGCCTCAAAAAATAACTGATAGAGTTAGTTCTTTTAATAACAAATAATTGCGACTGGGCACGGTGGCTCACGTCTGTAATCCCAGCACTTTGGGAGGCTGAGGGGGGTGGATCACGAGGTCAGGAGATCGCTACCATCCTGGCTAACATGATGAAACCCTATCACTACTAAAAATACAAAAAAATTAGCCGGGCGTGGTGGCGGGCGCCTGTAGTCCCAGCTACTTGGGAGGCTGAGGCAGGAGAATGGCATGAATCCTGGAGGCGGAGCTTGCAGTGAGCCGAGATCACACCAGTGCACTCCAGCCTGGGGACAGAACAAGACTCCGTCTCAAATAAAAAAGAAAAAAACAAAAGAAAACAAAACAGAAACACCCACGTGCACGCACACGCACACACACACACACACACACACACACACAAAGAATCGCTTATAAGTTTAATGTTCTCTTGACTTGGAATTCCATGTCATTTATTCAAATTCTGTAAGGATGACAAACCTGTCTTATCCATCTTTGTGTAGCCTTTCAGTAAATGTGTGTAGATTTAATTTCATTTGTAAATTTAATTATGTGTAATTCAGTTTGTACATTTTCTAACCTCTTACATTTTTATTGCCACTTAAAAACTTCTGAGTGAGCTGGCTCTTGGTAGAAGAAGTTAAATTAAGGTTTGGAATTATAGCATGTGCACCCAATTAATTTAAAGTGCTGTTTCAGTAATAAGAGAAGTAATGTTATTGTTTTTAATGAAATGTGTTTATTTCTTGAAGAAATTGGGGTGTTTAAATTCAAGGCATATAATAAAATGCTAGGAGATTTCTAAATATTCACTTACAAGTATTGTGTGGATAATGTATGTACTATTTTTAATGATTCTATTTTAGGGTGGGAATTCTTATTTATGTTTTCCCTCCTGCAGTATATGAAGAAATAGAATGCTTTTTTGAGGTGGGAAAGAAGTTTTGAAAATCCATGTCCTAATAGAGTTTGTAGCAGAAGATGGAGGAGAACCAAAGGACAGTGTTAGGAGAAAAGCATGGGAAGGCAGTAGTTAAGGCGTATAGCTTAGACACAGAGTCTGAAGTGTCTGTCCAAGATATTTTAACTCTTGCTGTTTGATTTTTGTTTTGGTGTTTATTTTACATAAAGTGGTTGTAATTATATAAAAATGCATTCTTAATTATAGATTAATTTTAATAATTTACTTTATATGTGTTCTAAATGAAGCACTGAAAGAGAACAGCTCAGAGGTTGTACAGCCTTTTTTAATGGGTTGTGGAACCAAGGAACCGAAGATCACTCAGCTATGTTTGGCTGCTATTCAGAGACTCATGTCACATGAAGTCGTGTCTGAGGTAATATAAAGATTTTTATCTAAACTGCACCTAAGAGTTGAATAAAGAGTTTTCATGAAAGGAGAATGAAACATACCTGATATTTAATACAAAACTATTTTATGAATAGCAATGTGCTTGGAGAAAATGCCTGTATTAAAAATATTGCCAAATTTTCTTCTCATTAAACACTCA
>NW_016808194.1:1467511-1537161 GCF_001698545.2 Rhinopithecus bieti
TTATTATACTTTAAGTTCTAGGGTACATGTGCATAATGTGCAGGTTTGTTACATATGTATACTTATGCCATGTTGGTGTGCTGCACCCATCAACTCGTCAGCACCCATCAATTCATCATTTATATCATGTATAACTCCCCAATGCAATCCCTCCCTCCTCCCCCCTCCCCCCTTTAATTTTTCTTTTATACAGAGAGGAGGGAAGAGCATGACTCTCTTTCCTAGATTATATGGAGTAATAATTTGTTTTTCATTAACTTAAATGTATTGTTTGTATCTAACAATATGTTGGAAAAATGAGAAAAAATATTTCTTAACCATGAATCTGCATGTTGGTCTCAAATTTAATGGTGTTATCTTAATTTTGTACTCCATAAGTACTATAATAGAAGTAATAAATGTTTTGCCATTAATGTATCATCTTAAACAATGTCAGATTTAATTGAGTGTGCCAATGTGGTGTTAATATGGGTTGCATTTTTTTTCTGTAACATACTATAAATGAAGTATTGTATCTGAAACAGCAGACTCATAGCGAATTTGCATATGTCCGTATTATTCATGTCCAAATACAATCTATCAATGTTGTAGAAATGAGCTGTGATTTTGACTAGGTATTACAAAACTGCTTGCTGCTATGTGTATATATTCAAATAGGATATTACAATTTTTGAGGGAGATAATTAATTGATGGTAAGTCCTAAATTACTTGAGAGATGTGTTTGGATCTAGAGATCTAAAGATACGGTTTTTGTTATTGTGTTCAAGAAATCCTCTTCAGGTGAGGTAGATTTGTATACCTTTTCTTACTTAGGAACATCAGCATCTGTATTTTGTTTGTTGACAATAATTAAAATAACTATTTTACAGACTGCAGCTGGAAATATAATTAACATGCTTTGGCAGCTAATGGAGAATAGTCTTGAAGAACTTAAGTTACTTCAAACAGTTCTTGTTCTTTTAACAACCAATACCGTAGTTCATGATGAGGCACTTTCTAAGGTAGGAAAACTGTTTGCCAGAGTTCATATGTGCTTTGAGACAGTATTTGAATAAGCTGGCTGAAAGAGAAAAGCTTGGTGCCGTTTGAACCAAAAGCAACTTCCCTACAGCTATTGTGATTGACACTGCATGTTAATAACTGTTAGTACCTTATTTTTTCCAGGTTAGAGTTGAAATCAGGTTGGGGTGCTTAATCAAAGTCCCTTGGGTACAGCCAACAGGCTGAATAGTTAATAGGAAATGGAAAAAAGAGAGAAAGTAGCCCAAGAGTAAGAATAGGGAAGGAGGGAACTAAGGAAAAAAAACGTGTTGTGAGATCACCAGGTCAGGAGATCGCGACCATCCTGGCTAACATGGTGAAACCCTGTCTCTACTAAAAATACAAAAAATTTGCCAGGTGTGGTGGGTGCCTGTAGTTGCAGCTACTCAGGAGGCTGAGGCAGGAGAATGGCGTGAACTCAGGAGGCGGAGCTTGCAGTGAGCCAAGATCACGCCACTGCCCTCCAGCCTGGGCGACAGAGTGAGACTCTGTCTCAAAAATAAAAAAAGGATATTGCCTTGAGTGTTTTAGATTCCTTGTGATAGCTCTCCCTACCCATAATTTCATATGTATATGATATGTAAACCAGACAGTTCAAATATGTTTCTTAAATGGCTAGACAAATCTCCTTTGACCATTTATACTAGATAAGATTGTATGTATGATAGCTATCTCTCATTTTGTCATCACTCCCACCCACTGTGGAACACATAAGAGCCATTCTATTATTTATTTCACTTTTTAAAAAGTTTTTTATTATGAAATATTTCTAAGGAACAGAAAGTAGAGAGTAACATAGCAGTAAGTGAATTATTGTCTAAGGAATTTTTTAGACTCTCAGTAATAGCTTCATTATAATTTGCATGACTTATAAGAAGTACAATATACTGTCACATTAAGCTGTGTATACTATCTCAAGTGATGTTCTTAGATCATAATGAGATTTTAATTGCAAATAGTTTATTCTTTTAAGCTTACATGAGCTATATACAATATTGTATATATTTTTATATATCCTTTTGTTGTGTATAGTTCCTCTTGATTTCTAGCTATCAAATTATTCTGATACATGTATTTAAAATTTTATTAAAGGTTTTCATTTGATCAACTAAAGAAATAAGAACTGATTATAGGATTTATTTTAGTATGTTGGTTAATTTGGAAATGCAATAATTGGGGATGAGAAAAATCAAGTATAAAGAAATAGTATAAAATTGAGTTAATATGAAGGCTCATATATAACTATGTACTGTGTCTTTCCTTTATGTTGAAATCTAAAGAGTAGTAGCAGTATCAGAGGCTTGTGTCTTTTAAAACTTTTAATATAATTTAGGTGATAGGCATTGATTCTAAAACTACCATTATGTTTTTCTCCAAGAATGGCTTCTTTTAAAACTAGAAAACTTTTGGAAGGATAAATAGGAGAAAATCTTTGTGATGTTGGGGTAGGCAAAGATTTATTAGGGCACAAAATCTAAAATCCTTGAGAAAGCCACAGAATGTGGGAAAATACAAATATCTGACAAAGGACTTGTATCTAGACTATATAAAGAACTCTTAAAATTCATTCATAACACAGACGACCCACACATTAAGTGTGGACAAATGGTTTCAACAGACACTTCATTAAAATAAAATATTCAAATGGGTGACAAACACATGAAAAGAAGTTTAGTGTTATTATTAGGGGCACACAAATTAAAACCATGAGGAAATAGTATGCGTCCATTAGAATAGTTACAATGATAAAAGACCACATCAAGTATTATGGAGAATGTAGGATAGTTCTAAATTCATGTATGCTGCTGGCAGAAATGTAAAATTGTAAAACCACTGTGGGAAGCTAGCGGTTTCTTTTTTTTTCTTTCTTTCTTTTTTTTTTTTTTTTTTTTGAGATAGAGTCTTGCTTTGTTGCCCAGGCTGGAGTGCAGTGGTGCGCTTTTGGCTAACTGCAACCTTCCGCCTCCCAGGCTCAAGGGATTCTCATGCCTCAGGCTCCCAGGTAGCTGGGATTACAGGTGTGCACCACCACACCCAACTAATTTTTGTATTTTCAGTAGAGACGGGGTTTCACCATGTTGGCCCGGCTGGTCATCAAATCCTGGCCTCAAGTGAACTGCCCACCTCAGCCTCCCAAAGTGCTGGGATTATAGGTGTGAGCCACCGTGCACAGCCAACTGTCGGTTTCTTAAAAAGTTAAACCTATTCTTACCAGATGACCCATCCATTTCACTTCTAGATATTTACCCAAGATAAATGAAAACATATGTCCTCACAGTGACTTACATATATGAATGTTCATAGCAGCTTTTTTTTTTTTTTTTTTTTTTTTTACAATAGTCAGAACCTGGAAGCTGCCCAAATGTTCACCAGCAGGTAAATAGATAAGCAAAATATAGTGTACTCATACCATGGAATACTGTTTGGTAATAAAAGGTACAAACTACTGATACACAGAACAAAGTGGATGAATTTCACAAATATTATTCTAAGTGGATGAAGCCAGGTCCAAATGAGCACATACGGAATTAATCTGTTCATATAAAAATCATAGAAAATGCCCATTGATCTGCAGTGAATAAAGCATATGGGTGCTTGCCTGGGGCCAAGGGTAGGAGAAGAGATGGGTGGCAAAGGAGCACAGGAGAACTTTTGGGGTGATGGAAATATTCCGTTTCTCAATTGTGGCCATAGTTTCATGGGCCCACATGTTTGTCAGAACTCATCAAATTATATAATTTTAAGGGATTCTATAATTTATTGTATATAAATTACACCTCAGTAGACTTGAGGTTTAAAAGAAAAAAAATGACTCCTTTTAGAAGTTTCATAATTTTATTTATTTATATGCTTAGGTATAGCTTCTCCAGATATTTAAATGATACAGCAAACTTTGAGTTCTTGTTATTTGCAAAGCAAGTCATTCTGGGGAAATAAAAGCATAACACATTATTATATAGATGTTAAAAGAACCAAATTTTAAAAGGTATGTTTCACATTACCATAGCTAATCTTCTGTGGTTGTATATTTACTGAGAACTTGAATTACATCAAAATCTGAGGATTTTTATATTTTATTATATAAAATGGTGGGACTTTTCATATTGGTGATTGAAACAACCAAACAGAAAGTATTCAATTTGTGGTTACACCTGATAAAATAAAGATAATGGCCTTGCTCTTCAATCTTGTTTCACACTAAATGAAAATTGTGTTTTCAGGCAATTGTTCTTTGTTTTCGACTACACTTCACGAAAGATAATATTACAAATAATACAGCTGCTGCTACAGTGCGACAAGTTGTTACTGTTGTTTTTGAGAGGATGGTTGCTGAAGATGAACGACACAGAGGTAAAGTACTAGAAGTTGTTTTACTTTGTGGGTGGTTCTTGGATGATTTCAGTTTTATTAACTTTCAGCCTTTGCTGAAATGATCAACATTATTATGTCTATAATGGAAACTTAAAAAATAAATTCCTCACAATTTGATCACCCTAAGGAATAGGCTCTTTGTTTTCCTTGTTTATTTCTAGTATATGCATAATTTTGTATTAAATATGATAATTTCACATTTTAAACCAAGTATTGCATTATATGTATTTTTTAACCAAACATTGCATTCTAGGAATTTTTTATGTTATTGCTTCATCCTTATAATTTAAATTTTTATTATTGCATTATATTTTGTGGCCATTCTGTAATTTAACTGAACTAGTCTCCTATTGGACACTTGCGTTCTGTTCAGTATTTTATAACTGTTTTGGGTGGTTTCCTACATATCTTTTTAAATTATTTCTTCAGGATAAATTTCCAAGAGTGGGCTTCCCTCATAAATATTTGTCTGTATCTGCTAACATGTGTTAAGAACATTTAAATAATATAAAAATTAATTTTTGGCCGGGTGCGGTGGCTCATGCCTGTAATCCTAGCATTTTGGGAGGCCGAGGTGGGTGGATTGCCTGAGCTCAGGAGTGTGAGACCAGCCTGGGCAACACGGTAAAACCTCGTCTCTACTAAAATACAAAAAATCAGCTGGGTGTGGTGGAGTGCACCTGTAATCCCAGCTACTCCAGAGGCTGAGGCAGGAGACTCACTTGAACCTGGGAGGCAGGGTTGCAGTGAGCTGTGATTGCACCACTGCACTCCAGCCTGGACAACAGAGCAAGACTCCATCTCAAAAATAATAATAATAATTTTTAAATATTTTTTATCAAATACCTTTATAAGAATATTTCCACTTTGGTATATTGTTTTTTCTTTATTTTTTGGGGGGGAAAAATGCAGGTGGAATTCTAGTAGTTTGAAATATTAAGGAATTATAATATGTCCCATTTGGTTAAAATATTCAAAATCATATTGTAATAACACAGGGCAGTTCCCCAGTTTGAATGTTTTATACATTCATAACCTCAATAAAATTCCCGCATTGGTAGTTTTAGTTGTGTGTCTCTAAGGCTAATCTGCCATTTAATACTTTATAGTAAGGTAGAAATACTTAGAACTTTTTTCTTTTCAGGTAGTCGTTAAGTCAATATTTATTCAAAACAGGCTGTCATAACTTACAGAGAATGATATTTTTTACTAGTAGTTAATTAAAGAAGTACTGAGTTGGGAAACACCATCCTAGCTGATTCTTAGCTGGTGAATATCTGTAACTGACATAGTAATAGCAGCAGATAAGCAGTAATTCTCTTGAAGATAGTGAAATGGTAGAGGAGTTAACCATATGGTAAACATTTGTATGTCTGTTTGATATTTAAAAACACATTTAAAGATCACGTGAATGTTAAGTCCATGAAATAAAGGGGCTGAAGAATGGGAAACCAAATGTATGGACAAAGATACCCAGCTTATTAGAGTGAATGTAAGGTAACAAAGAGTGATTTTTATGGTATTTGGTATAAAAATAGATTCCTTTTTTTTTTGTTTTGGAGGCATATGTTAAAATTGGAAATTTTAATTCTGAAATTATAATTACAATTTATAATTATATAAACATATTTATTTTAGACATTATCTTTTAAACAGAATATATAATTTATTAAAGGCTATTGTGAACTGCTAAAACCCATCCTGTTTTGATTGCAGATATTATAGAACAACCAATACTGGTGCAAGGAAATAGTAACAGAAGATCTGTCAGTACCCTCAAACCTTGTGCTAAAGATGCATATATGCTTTTCCAGGTATTTTAGTTGATAAAAATAATTTTTATTCTAAAATATAGTTTTGTGTGAATTTTTTAGCTGGGGATTTTATGTCTAAGTTTTTTAATGTGAATTTTTTTGAAAATATGTCACAGGTAGTATTAAAATAGTTCTAAAGAACAACTTCTGTATTTACTTTATAGCTAATTAACATGATAAAACATTATGACTCACTTTAAGAAAATAAAATGAAATAAATGCAGAACTAGAAAACAGGTATATCAGAAACAACTAGTCATGCAAAAAAAGTTTCTTTAAACAAGGAAAATTTAAGTAATAAATTTGGTCTGTGTAATATAATTTGATACATAGATACCTGATTTTTACATCACTTGTCATGAATAAATAATTTTAGGTAAAACAAGATTAATCTGTACTGAAAATATTATTACTTTGGATTAAAAGCTTATTTTTTCATTTAAAGTATGTTAGATTAATCATTTATCTGTCTACTGTCTCTGTATTGTCAGTACAGAGTACTGTACAATTGTACAAATTGTACAGCTGTACAAATAGTCAGTACAGAGTAGTTATATGATTCTTTAAAAGTTTGCTTATATAATCTATCAGTTACACAATTTGTCAAAATTGGAATTACCGGCACTTAGTTTCTAAGGAGCAAAAACATGTATTATATAAGAAGATAGATTTTTTTTTTTTTAAGATTTATGAACTGTGAGTTTTGAAAAGCACATTTAATTCTAGCACGTGAAATTGTTGGATTTATTTTCCCAGGACCTTTGTCAGTTGGTTAATGCTGATGCTCCTTATTGGCTAGTGGGCATGACAGAAATGACTCGGACGTTTGGCCTTGAATTACTTGAGTCAGTCCTCAATGATTTTCCACAGGTCTTTTTACAAGTAAGCCATTTATAGTATTTTGTGACAAAGTTAATCTTGATTGTTTTACAGATATTTTTAAAGAAAGCAACGTGTATTTTTTTTCCACATTAAAAGTTGCAAAGAGGCCAGACTTGGTGACTCATGTCTGTAATCCCAACACTTTGGGAGGCTGAAGTGGGAGGATTGCTTGAGCCCAGGAGTTTGAGACCAGCCTAGGCAACATAGTGAGACACCATCAATATAGAAAAGAAAATCAAAAGGCTGGGCGCGGTGGCTCACGCCTATAATCCCAGCACTTTGGGAGGCCGAGGCAGGTGGGTCATAAGGTCAGGAGTTTGAGACCAGCCTGGCCACTATGATGAAACCCCGTCTCTACTAAAAATACAAAAATTAACCGGGCGTGATGGCGGGTGCCTGTAGTCCCAGCTACTCAGGAGGCTGAGGCAGGAGAATCACTTGAACCTGGGAGGCGGAGGTTGCAGTGAGCTGAAGTCGCACCACTTCACTCCAGCCTGGGTGACAGCAAGACTCTGTCTCAAAAAAAATAAATAAAACAAAAAATTTTTTAAAAAGCTAGGTGTGATGGTGCATGTCTGTAGTCCCTGCTATTCAGGAGACTGAGGCAGGAGAATCGCTTCTGCCCAGGAGGTTGAGTTTGCAGTGAGCCGTGTTCATGCCACTACACTCCAGCCTGGGTGAGAGAGCCAGACCCCATTTCTTAAAAAAAAAAAAAAAAAAAAAAAGGAAAGGAAGGAAAGAAAGATGTGGAGAGTTATAGCCTCAAACTTTAGACATATAACAGTTTAGTATTACATTACTTTTTTTTTTTTTTAAGTCCCTTAGCATTTTGGAATTTTAATAATAGAAAGAATCTCTAGAGACAATCTGTTAATAGTCAGGTATCTCCCAGTGTATGAGTCTATGAAGGAAATGTGGTATGTGAGTTACTTGTGTAATATTTAAAAGCCTAAAGAAATTATTGATTGTTACTTGCTCATATATCTAGCTATGTGTTTTCACATAACTTAAATGGAAAACAACCAAAGTCCAAAATGAAGTCAGTGACTTACGCAGGGTCACTTAGTTATTAGCAGGTCTTGAACTGTAATTTAGGTTTCTTAACTACTCATCTAGCTCCTTCCCTTACCATGCTTCCTCCCTAAGTAATCCATTTTATCCTTTGCTCTTACCTACAAAATGAGTGAATTAAGTGGTACAGTAGTATAAGATCTTTTAGGCCAGGATTTGGAGCTGAAATTATTTTTATATGGCTCATAATTTTTAGTATACATTAGGCAGTTGTTAAATGCTCTTGGTGAGCAGTATATACTGATGATTCCCTTTCTTGTAGTGTAATAAGATAAGCAGTATTTAGATATAACTTGTCCAACACTCTTGTATAAATAATAGTCATAGCAGCTATCATTTCTTGACTACCTTCTATGTGCTATGTGCCAGATTCCTTACATATTATATTCTCTTTTATCTTCCCAAGTGCCTAAGATATACCAATTATCACTGTTTTACACATGAGGAAACTACAACATCCAGAGGGTTAAATAATTTGTCCACAGTTTCATGGTTTATAAGTGATGGAGTTGGGATTTGAACTCATGTTGATCCAAATTAGTTTCTCTCCGTATCCCCTCTTTTTTATTTACATATCACATCCCAACCATCACCTTCAAAACATATTCAGGATCCAATCACTTCTTACCACTTCTACAATTATTCTAGTCTAAGCTACCATCACCTCTTACTTGAATTGTTGTGTTGGCTTCCTAACTGGTCTGCTTGCATATATATTAATACTTGTACCACTTATTATAGTTGTTTGTGACACCACATCCAGAATGGTCTTTTAAAATAAGTCAAATCTTTTCAGTCTCTTGTAAATTGCTTCAGTTGATATCCTCCTTATCAGACTAAAAGATGAAGTGTCCTTCTGCTCTGTGGAACTTTTCATGATTTAGTCCCCGATATTCCTTGATCTTGTTTCTTTCCTCTCTTTGCCCTCATCCTTTGGCCACACTGTCCTTCTTGTTGTTTCTGAAGTGCCTCAAGCAGACTCCTGCCCCAGGGCCTTTGTACTTGCTATTCCCTGGGCATGGAATCCTTTTTTCCTCATATGGCTTGCTGTCTTACTTTTTTGAGGGCTTTGTTCAATGGTCAACTTATCAGACACATCTTCCCCAACCACATTGTGTAAAATGGCAACCTTTTTTCCTACCAGCACCATTATCTTTCTTATCCCTCTTTATTTTTCTTTGTAGTACTTATCACCTCCTGCCACACACACACACACACACACACACACACGTATATATGTATTATATATTATTACATATTGTGTACTATTTTATTTTCTCTCTTTCCCTACAAGAAGATAAACTCTGTGAGGCAGGGACTTAGTACTGTTGTATAGGTGTCTTTAGTAATAGTGCCTGGCATATGGCAGGTGTTTGATAAATATTTGAATGAATGAATTGGTTAATGAATCTGAATTTAAAATTTTTATGTTTGGGTTATGTTTTCTGACTTTGTAGGAAAATATTTGAAACTGTTTTTACAGATTTTTTTTTCTCTTTTTTTTTTTGAGACAGAGTCTTGCTCTGTTGCCCAGGCTGGAGTGCAGTGGTGTGATCTCAGCTTACTGCAAGCTCCACCTCCCATGTTCATGCCATTCTCCTGCCTCAGCCTCCTGAGTAGCTGGGACTATAAGCACCCGCCACCATGCCCGGCTAATTTTTTTGTATTTTTTTTAAGTACAGACAGGGTTTCATGGTGTTGGCCAGGATGGTCTCGATCTCCTGACTTTGTGATCCACCTGCCTTGGCCTCCCAAAGTGCTGGGATTACAGGCATGAGCCAGCGTGCCCAGCCTGTTTTTACAGATTTATTATACGTACAAAATTTACTTTATTCTTCTGTGTAAGATCCTAGAACTTCATCCTGTACAGTTTTCTTCCAGAGATAAATATTTGTTTCTTTTTTAACTCATCATTCACATATGCAATCAAAATTTACTAGTCACTTATGTTTTATGCCAAGTATACAGAAGTTAAATAAGACTGATAAAGTCTTTGCCCTGTGACACTTACAATTCTAATGGGGAGACAGATTTTAACTGAGTTGATAAGATGTGATGAGTGCTGTGAAGGAGAAGTATTAAAAGTGTCAGGAAATGAATAACAGTGGACCAAACCTAGTGGAGACTTGGTGATAAATCAAGGATATGATACTTAAGCTTGTAAATGAAGGATTAAGAGTAGCTAGGAGACATGGAGAGAATAGGAAAAGAGTACTCCACACAGAAGGTCGAAGAGCAGTGACCCTGAGAAAGGATGTCTTCTTTTCTAGAAAAATAGGCTTTAAGGGCATTGAAGCTTTGCCTTTTGCCTCAATGAAGTATTGTAGTGGAAGATAAAAAAGGCAGTCTCAAAGATTACTTCTAGCTTTCTGGCTTGAATAGTGAACCATTTGCTAAGATGGAGTACTTCATGGGCAGAATTTTTATCACAAAGACACATTATTCATATATATACTAATTTTGAGGTATCTGTGAGACATACAAAATGTTAATTGGACTTATGCATTTCAAGGTTTGGGGCTGAAATTATAAATTTAAATGTTCCTGGCATATAGTTGATAATTGGAGAGATGGGAGTGAATGAGATTGTGGTGAGAACCTAGAGTACAAAGCAAGGGCATGGTACTCTGGACTTCTGAGGAACCTCAACATTAAACAGTTGAGAATGAGCATGTACAAGAGACTGAGAACACAAGGCCAGAAGGCAGGAACAAATCTAAGAGAATGTGACGTAATAAAAGGCAAAAGCAAAGAAAGTTTCAAGATGAAGCAAGTAATCAGTTATATCAGGTGGTTCACAGAGATCTGGTAGGTGCAGTGGCTCACACCTGTAATCTTAGCACTTTGGGGGACTGAGGCGGCCAGATAGCCTGAGCTCAGGAGTTCAAGACCAGCCTGGGCAACATAGTGAGACCCTGTCTCTATGAAAAATTTTTAGAAAATCAGCTGGGCCTGGTGACATTTACCTGTAGTGTCAGCTACTTGGGAGGCTGAGGGGCGGGAAGACCCCAGGAGGTCAAGGCTGCAGTGAGCCATGATCGTACCACTGCACTCCAGCCTGGGTAACAGAGCAAGACCCTGTTTCAAAAACAGAACAAAACAAAACAAAAACAAAGAGATCTGATAAGATGAAGACTGGAAAGACTGGAAAGACTGGAAAGTGTTTGCTTTGGCCACAGAGATCATGATGAGGATAATGAGAAGTGGAGAAGTAGAATTGGGATAGTTGGTGATAGTGCTGGAGGAAACCCAACTGTAGTGAGTTGAGTAGTGAGAGGGAAACAGTGAATTGATAAAACTTTTAAGAATTGCTTAAGAATTGCTGGTATGCTTATATATTAACCAATATACAAAATAATCATTTTTGTAAAATATGAAAGTGGACTTTACTTTTCATTTTGGCAGTCAAAGAAACTAACTATAGATGTGAGAGTATAATTTCAAGTCATTTATCTCTTAAGATCTCATTTTGGGGAAAGAATGAAAAGTATATTAAAATATTTATAAAAGTCTGGAAGAGTATACATGTAGAAGTTAACAATGAGTAGTCCACTTATCTCCAGGAGGTGAGATTAGGCAAGACTTACTTTTATGTTTTATTTATCTGTGTTTTCAGTTTTCTTTCTTGAGAATCTGATTTTTTAAAAGATACATTTAGTCTGGGGGCAGTGGCTCACGCCTGTCATCCCAGCACTTTGGGAGGCTAAGGCGGGCCGATCACCTGAGGTCAGGAGAGCCTGGCCAACATGGTGAAACCCCGTCACTATTAAAAATACAAAAATTAGCAAGGTGTGGTGGCACATACCTGTAATCTCAGCTACTTGGGAGGTGGAGGCAGGAGAATTGCTTGAACCTGGGAGGTGGAGGTTGCAGTGAACCACAATCGTGCCATTGCACTCCAGCCTGGGTGACAAAGAGAAACTCCATCTCAAAAAAAAAAAAAAAAGGTACATTTAAAAAATTTTGTGATTCTGAGCAAACAACCTGCTCTATGCCTTATTTCCCTTCTCTGTAAGATTAAAGGATTAGGTCAAGTGATTTTTGTGATCTTTTCTTTGTTTATAGCTTCAATGAAATTTGGATGACAACAACAAAATAAAGTGTATTTGAGGCTAGTCATTAAATACAGACTAGGCCTTATATTGTCAGTGAAATGGGATTACCTTGCTATTATAGGCAGGGAATTAACAGGTTAAGGAGTGCTTTCTTTATAATATATTATGACTGTAAGTAAAATTTAAGAATTATTTGCAAGATTCCCTGACTTGTAAAATAATTATGCTTGTTTGCCATTGCATGTTTTATCAGCTCATCATGTTCTGTTCAAGCAGTCCAAGCAGAACAAAATTTTAAGTTAATTATTAAATCTCTGCATGAAAGGAATTGTTCTTTGCAAAACAAAATCAGTGAATTATATAACATACTTTATTAGGAAATTTTCTCTCCTCAGCTACCTATTTTAAACTATTTATTTGCTTGAATTTGTATAGCTTGTTTTCTTTTCTTTCTTTTTTCTTTTCTTTTTTTTTTTCTGTGTGAGATAGGGTCTTGCTCCATTGCCCAGATTGGAGTACAGTGGTGTGATCATGGCTCACTGCAGTCTCAACCTCCCTGGGCTCAAGTGATCCTCCCACCTCAGCCACCCAAGTAGCTGGGACCGCAGGCGGTACCACTATATCCAGCTAATTTTTGTTGTTGTTGTTGTTGAGATGGGGTCTCCCTGTGTTGCTCAGGCTGGTCTTGAACTCCTGAGTACCAGCAATCCTCCCACCTCAGCCTCCCAAAGTGCCAGGATTCCAGGGCTGAGCCACCATGCCTGGCTCTATTTTCTTTCTTCTGTTGTTTATGTTTTTAATTACCAGTGTCCAACTAAAATGAAAGTTTCTAGTAATCACCAATTACTTAATTCTAAAATCATTAAGTGTTCCTTTTAAACTTACATTCTTTCAAAAACCTGTTGTAATACTGATTATTATTACTTTTTGAGATAGTATCTTGCTCTGTCACCCAGACTGGAGGGCAGTGGCATGATCATGGCTCACTACAGCCTTGACCTCCAGGGTTCAAGTGTTTTTTCCACCTCAGCTTCCCAAATAGCTGGGACTACTGGTGTGTGCCACCACACCTGGCTAATTTTTAAATTTTTTGTAGAGGTGGGGTCTCACTGTGTTGCTGAGGCTCATCTTGAACTCCCGGGCTCGAGCTATCCTCCCACCTTGGGCTCCCAAAATGCTAAGATTACAGGCATGAGCCACCATGCTGGGCTCTGATGACTATTCTGATCTTAGACTCTCTAAGTGCAATATGAATTTCAAAATTGTGGGTAAACTATAAAACAATAAAACATATAAACTTATAGTAAAGCTAAATTATTTATACTGGTTATTAAGAAGTTTTGTTTCGTAGTGAGACTGTGTTTTTAGAAGTATTTAGTACAAATAAAGTTAATTTTTTTTCTTTCTTTTTTTCCTTGCAAATAGCACCAAGAATTTAGTTTCCTCCTCAAAGAAAGGGTATGTCCTCTTGTGATAAAGCTCTTTTCTCCAAATATAAAGTTCAGACAAGGTTCCAGCGCTTCATCTTCTCCAGCACCAGTTGAAAAACCCTATTTTCCTATCTGCATGCGTTTGCTGAGAGTAGTATCTGTTCTGATTAAGCAATTTTACAGTCTTTTGGTAAGTGCTAATTTCCTTACGTATTTGTGTATATAGTTGCATGTTGTGCCCTTTGTAAAAAGTGGTCTGTTACAGTGCATTTAGTTTTTTCAATTTAGTTCAACAGAATTTTTTTGAGTACCTACATGTATTCTAGGTACTCTAAAGGTTTGTGCTGTCCTTTCTTGAATCTTGCTTATGTTTATAGATTATTCATAATATGTGAAGCAGAGTCATTGCCTGTTATCTGAAGGCAGCATAGGAATTGTGGTTTAGGAACTCAGCTAATTGTCTGTATCTCATTTGAAGGATTATTAAAATTATAGTCTCTTCAGTTTATTCTGCTTTCATTTATACTGTTTCATATGTCTTAACAGATTAAAGCAAAGACATTAAAGATTTGGTCAAGTCTAGGATTAGAAACCAATTATTTTGACTTACAGTCCAATATTGTATCTGTTTTGCAAAGTTAATCAATGCCTATTATGTTGTGATATTCCTGATGATAATTCTATTTATGTAATGCTTTAGTCATAAACATTCAAATACTGTTTGTCAGAGAAAATAGTGCACCATGTTTTTTTAAAATTCTGTGTTAAGTCAAATTCACATTCTGTAATTTTTTCACATTTATATGCTTCTTCTTCTTCTTCTTCTTTTTTTTTTTTTTGAGATGGAGTCTCGCTCTGTCGCCCAGGCTGGAGTGCAGTGGCACAATCTCAGCTCACTGCAACTTCCACCTCCTGGGTTCAAGGAATTCTTCTGCCTCAGTCTCCCTAGTAGCTGGGACTACAGGCACCTGCCACCACACCCGGCTAATTTTTGTATTTTTAGTAGAGATGGGGCTTCACCCTCTTGGTCAGGCTGGTCTTAAACTCCTGACTTCAGCTGATCCACCCACCTTAACCTCCCAAAGTGCTGGGATTACAAGTGTCAGCCATCGCGCCTGACCTTATATTCTAAAAATAGACAATACAATAATAGTAGGAGACTTTAAATACTCTACTTCCAATAAAGGTAGAACAACCAGACATAAGACTAATAAGGAAACAAAGGACTTGAACAACACTGTAGAACAGTTGGACCTAACAGACATATACAGAACACTCCACCTAACATAGCAGATTACACATTCTTTTCAAGTGCACATAGATTGTTCTCAAGGATAGAGCATATGTTAAGCCATAAAACAAGTCTCAACAAATTTAGGAAGATTGTAATCATACCAAGTATCTTCTCTGACCAAAGTGGAATCCAACCAGAAATCAATAGTGGAAGGAAAATGAGAAGAGTCTCAAATGTATGGAAATTAAACAACACACTAGTTAGGAGAAGGAAGGAAATAATAAAGAATACCACATAAATAAACAAAATGGAGAATAGAAATGCAATAGAGAGAATCAGTGAAAGTTGTTTTTTTGAAAAAATTAAGAAAATTAACAAACCATTATCAAGACTAAAAAGAGAAAATACTCAAATAACTAAAATCAGAAATAAAAGAGGAGACATTACAACTGATGCCACAGAAATAAGAAATTTAAAAGGATCATAAAAGACTAGTAGGAAGAGTTATGTGCTAACAAATTGGTTAACCTAGAAGAAATGAATAAATTCCTTGAAACATCAACCTACTAAAACTGAATCACAAGAAAAAAATTAAACAGACCTATAACTAGTATGGAGATTGAATTAATAATGGAAAACCTTCACACAAAGAAAAGCCCAAGAACAGGTGGTTTCCCTGGAAAATTCTACCAAACATTGAAAGAACAATTAACAAACTCCAAAGAATTGAAGAGGAGAGAAACTTCCAAGCTCATTTTATGAGGCCAGCATTAATACCAAAGCCAGACAAAAATACTGCAAGGGAAAAAACAAAACAAAAAAACAGATCAAGCTCCCTGATACTGATTAAAAAATTCTCAAAAAGTGCAAGAGAACTTAATTCAACAGCATATTAAAAGGATTCTATGCCATGACCAAGTGGGATCTATCCCTGGAATGTAAGGATGTTTCAACATACAAAAATCAGTTAATATAATACACTACATTAAAAGAATGAAGGTTAAAAACCACATGATCATTCCAATTGACACAGAAAAAGCATTTGGCAAAATTCATCATCCTTTCATGGTAAAAACACCAAACAAACTAGGAATAGAACTAAACTACCTTAACGCAACAAATGCTATTTATGAAGAGACAATAACTAATAACTGTTATCACACTTGATAGTGAAAACCTGAAAGCTTTCCCTCTAAGATCAGGAACAAGCCAAGATTGCCTATTCTTGCCACTTCTATTCAATGTGGTACTGGAACTCCTAGCCAGAGCAATTAAGAATGAAAAAGAAATAAAAGGCATCCACATTGGAAAGGAAGAAGTAAAATTATCTCTGTTTGCTAATGTAATGTTGTACGTAGAAAACCCTAAATATTCCACACCAGAAAAACTGTTAGAACTGATAAACATAGCAAAGTTGCAAGATAAAAAATCACCACAAGAAATCAGTTATGTCTCTATATACTAACAGTAAACAATTCCAGAAAGAAATTAAGAAAATAATTTCATTTGCAAAGTATCAAAAAGAGTAAAATACTTAGGCATAAACTTAACCAAGAAGGTGAAAGGCCTACACACTGAAAACTATAAAACATTATTGAAATAAATTAAAGACACGAAGAAATGGAAAGATATCCAGTGTTCATGGTTAAAAGACTTAAAATTGTTAAAATGTTCATACAGTCTAAAGAGATCTATGAATTAAATACAGTGCCTATCAAAATTCCAACAATCACTTTTTCCAGAAGTAGAAGAAACCATCTTAAAATTCATATTGAATCTCAAGGGACCCCAAATTGCCAAAACTATCTTGAGAAAAAAGAACAAAGTTGGAAGCCTCACACTCCCTGATTTCAAAACATGTTACAAAGCTACAGTTATCACAATAGCATAAAGTAGTACTGGCATAAAGACACACACAAAGACCCATGGAACAGAATAGAGAGGCTAAAAATAAACTCATATATGGTCACGTGATCTTTGAAAAGGGTGCCAAGACCACTCAGTGGAGAAAGGATAGTCTATTTAACCATTATGCTGGGAAAACCGGATGTTCACATGCAAAAGAATGAGGTTAGACCCTTACCTTATGCCATGTACAAAAAATAATTCAAAATAGATTTCATGACCTAAATATAAGATTTAAAACCAAAAAATTCCTAAAAGAAAACATAGGGAAAAATCTTTATGACATTGGATTTCACAATGATTTCTTGACTATGATACTAAAAGTACAGGCAACAAAAGCAACAATAGACAAATGGACCTACATCACACTTAAAAACGTCTGCACCTCAAAGAAAGCAGTCAACAGAGTTGTATTAGTTTTCACACTGCTGGTAAAGACATACCCGAGACTGGGCAATTTACAAAAGAAAGCGATTTATTGGACTTACAGTTTCATGTGGCTGGGGAAGCTTCACAATCATGGTTGAAGGTGAAAGGCACATCTCACATGGCAGCAGACAAGAGAAGAGAGCTTATGCAGGGAAACCCCGCTTTTAAAACAACCAGATCTTGTGAGACTTACTATCAAGAGAACAGCATGGGAAAGACCTGCCTCCCATGATTCATTACCTCTCACCAGGTGCTTCCCACAACACGTGGGAATTCAAGATGAGATATGGGTGGGGACACAACCAAACCATGTCATTCCACCCCTGGCCTCCCAAGTCTCATAGGTCCTCATATTTCAAAACCAATCATGCCTTCCCAACAGTCCCCAAAGTCTTAACTCATTTCAGCATTAACTCAAAAGTCCACAGTCCAAAGTTCATCTGAGACAAGGCAAGTTTCTTCTGCCTATGAGCCTGTAAAATCAAAAGCAAGTTAGTTACTTCCTAGATACAATGGGGGTACAAGCATTGGGTAAATACAGCCATTCTAAATGGGAGAAACTTGCCAAAACAAAGGGGCTACAAGTCTGAAATCCAGCAGATTTGCCCCATGCAAGTCTGAAATCCAGCAGGGTGGTCAAATCTTAAAGCTCCAAAATGACCTCCTTTGACTCCATGTCTGACATCCAGATCACGCCGATTCAAGAGGTGGGTTCCCGTGGTCTTGGGCAGCTCCGCTCCTGTGGCTTTGCAGGATACAGCCTCCCTTCCAGCTGCTTTCATGGCCTGGTGTTGAGTGTCTGTGGCTTTTCCAGGTGTACGGTGCAAGCTGTAGGTGAATCTGTCATTCTAGTGTCTGGACGGTGACCCTCTTCTCACAGCTCCACTACATGGTGCTCCAGTAGGGACTTTGTGTGGAGTCTCTGACCTCACATTTCCCTTCAGCATTGCCTTAGCAGAGGTTCTACATGAAGACCCCGCCCCTACAGCAAACTTCTGCCTGGGCATCCGGACGTTTCCATACATCTGAAATCTAGGCAGAGGCTTCCAAACCTCAGTTCTTGACTTCTGTGCACTCATGGGATCAACACCATGTGAAAGCTGCCAAGGCTTGATGCTTGCACCCTCTGAAGCCACGGCCTGAACTCTCTGTTGACCCCTTTCAGTCACGGCTGGAGTGGCTGGGATGCAGGGGACCAAGTCACTAGGCTGCACACAGCACAGGGACCCTGGGCCCGGCCCACGAAACCACGTTTTCCTCCTAGGCCTCTGGATCTGTGATGGGAGGGGCTGCCTCTCAAAGGTCTCTGACATGCCTTGGAGACATTTTCTCCATTGTCTTGGTGATTAACATTCAGCTACTTGTTACTTATGCAGATTTCTACAGCCAGCTTGAAATTCTCCTCAGAAAATGGGATTTTCTTTTCTTTTTCTGGGGAGGGATGGAGTCTTGCTCTGTATCCCAGGCTGGAGTGCAGTAGCATGATCTCGGCTCTCCGCCTCCTGGGTTCAAGTGATTCTCCTGCCTCAGCCTCCTGAGTAGCTAGGATTACAGGTGTGAGCCACCACGCCCGGCTAATTTTTGTATTTTTAGTAAAGAGTGGTTTTCGTCATGTTGGCCAGCCTGGTCTTGAACTCCTGACCTCAAGCAACCCACCCGCCTTGGCCTCCCAAAGTGCTGGAATTACAGGCATGAGCCACCATGAGCCACCGCACCCGGCCTGGGATTTTCTTTTCTATTGCATTGTCAGGCTTTTAAGCTCTTTCCAACCTTTGAAGCTCTGTTTCCCTTTTAAAACTGAATGTCTTTAACAGCACCCCAGTCACCTCTTGAATGCTTTGATGCTTAGAAATGTCTTCTGCTGGCTGGGTACAGGGGCTCATGCCTGTAATCCCAGCACTTTGGGAGGCCAAGGCAGGTGGATCACAAGGTCAGGAGATCGAGACCATCCTGGCTAACATGGTGAAACACCATCTCTACTAAAAAATACAAAAAAAATTAGCCAGGCTTGGTGGTGGGTGCCTGTAGTCCCAGATACTCGGGAGGCTGAGGCAGGAGAATGGTGTGAACCCAGGAGGCGGAGCTTGCAGTGAGCTGAGATCCCACCACTGCACTCCAGCCTAGGTGACAGAGTGAGACTCTGTCTCAAAAAAAAAAAAAAAAAAAAAAAAAAAGAAATGTCTTCTGCCAGATACCCTAAATCATCTCTCCCAAGTTCAAAGTTCCACAAATCTCTAGGGCAGAGGCAAAACACTGCCAGTCTCTTTGCTAAAACATAACAAGTTCCCAACAATTTCCTCATCTCCATCTGAGACCATCTCATCCTGGATTTCATTTTCCATATCATTATCAGCATTTTGGTCAAAGTCGTTCAACAAGTAGGAAGTTCCAAACTTTCCCACATTTTCCTGTCTTCTTCTGAGCCCTCTGAACTGTTCCAACATCTGCCTGTTATCGAGTTCCAAAGTCACTTCCACATTTTTAGGTGTCTTTTCCACAGCACCCCACTCCCGGTACCAATTTACTGTATTAGTCCATTTTCACGCTCCTGATAAAGACATACCCAAGACTGGGCAATTTACAAAAGAAAGATTGATGGACTTACAGTTCCACATGGCTGGGGAGGCCTCACAATCTTGGAGGAAGGTGAAAAGCACATCGCAAATGGTTGTAGACACAAGAAGAGAGCTTTTGCAGGGAAACTCCCCTTTTTAAAACCATTAGATCTCGTGAGATTTATTCACTATCATGATAACAGCATGAGAAAGATCTGTCCCCATGATTCAGTTACCTCCCACTGGGTCCCTCCTAGAACATGTGGGAATTAAAGATGAGATTTGGTTAGGGACACAGCTCCAAACCATATTAAGAGTGAAAAGGCAACACTTGGGAGAAAAGATGAACAAATCACATATCTGAAAAGCGATTAATATCCAAAATATATAAAGAACTCCTACAACTCAACAGCAACAAAAAACTAATGTTAAAAAATGCGCACAGGACATGAATAGATATTCTCCAAAGAAGATAAACCAGTGTCCAACCAGCATGTGAAAAGATGCTCAACATCTCCAGTCATTAGAGAAATGCAGAGCAAAACTATAAGGAGGTATCACCTTATGCCTATATGAGTGGTCACTGTTAAAAACAAAACAGAACACCAGAAAATAACAAGTGTTGACAAGGATGTGGAGAAAATTGGAACCCTTGTGCACTGTTGGTGGGAATATAAAATGGTGCAGCCTTAATAGAAAGCAGTATGGAGGTCCCTCAAAAAACTGAAAATAGAATTACCATATGACCCAGCAATACTACTTATGCATATACATTCAAAAGAATTGAAAGTGTGATTTCAAAGAAATGTTTGTATACCCATGTTCATTGTCACATTTTTGTAATAGCCAAGAGGTGAAAGTAATTCCAGTGTTCATTATCAGATGAACAAATCAAGAAAATACAGTATATACATATGTTGGAATATCATTCAGCCTTAAAGAAGGAAATCCTATTACTGGAACTTTGAGGACATTATGCTGAGTGAAATAAGTGAGTCGAGGACAAATTACTGTATAATTCCACTTATGCATGGTACCTTGAACAGTCAAATTCATAGAGAATATGGAATGGTTGTTGCCAAGGACCAAGAGGACAAAGTGATAAGGCGTTAGTATTGAGTGGGTATAGCATTTCAGTTTTGCAAGATAAAAAAGTTCTAGAGGCCAGGTGCGGTGGTGCATGCCTGTAATCCCAGCACTTTGTAAGGCCAAGGTGGGTGGATCACCTGAGCTCAGGAGTTTGAGATCACCCTGGCCAACATGGTGAAACCCCGTGTCTACTAAAAATACAAAAAAATTAGCTGGGTGTGGTGGCACACACCTGTAATTCCAACTACTTAATAGACTGAGGCAGGAGAATTGCTTGAACCTGGGAGGCAGAGTTTGTAGTGAGCTGAGATCACACCATTGCACTCCAGCCTGGGTGACAAGACCAAGACTCCATCTCAGAAAAAGAAAAGTTCTAGAGAGTTTTTTACACAACAGTGTGAAACAGTTGATGCTACTCAACTGTACACGTAAATATTGTTGGGGTTTTACATTGTGTGGTTTTACCACAATTAAATATTTTTTAATATTGAAAAGATACCTGCACTCCCATGTTTATTGCAGCACTATTCTTGATTGTTGAGATTTAGTAGCAACCAAAGTATCTATCGACAGATGAATGGATAGAGAAAAGTTAGTACATGTAGGCAATGGAGTACTATTCACCCATAAAAAAATGAGATCCTGTCATGTGCAACAATATGAATGGAACTGCAGGACATTATGTTAAGTGAAGTTAGCCAGGCACAGAAAGACAAACTTCACATGTTCCCACTTGTTTGTAAGAGCTGAAAGTTAAAACAGTTGAACTCACAGAGAGAGAGAATAGAATGATGGTTACCAGTAGCTGGGAAGGGTGGTAGAGATGGGGAGCAGGGGGAAAGTAGGGATGGGTTAATGGGCACAAAAATATAGGTAGATAGAATGAATAAGATCTAGTATTTGATAGCACAACAGGGTGAGTAGTCAACAATAATGTACATTTAAAAATAGCTAAAAGGCCAGGCATGGTGGCTCACGCTTGTAGTCCCAGCACTTTGGGAAGCCAAGGCGGCCAGATCACCTGAGGTTGGGAGTTCAAGACCAGACTGACCAACATGGAGAAACCCCGTCTCTACTAAAAATACAAAATTAGCCAGGTGTGGTGGTGCATGCCTGTAATCCCAGCTACTCAGGAGGCTGAGGCAGGAGAATCGCTTGAACCCAGGAAGCGGAGGTTGTGGTGAGCCAAGATTGTGACACTGCACTCCAGCCTGGGCAACAAGAGCAAAACTCCATCTCTAAATAAATAAATAAGTATAATTGGAATGTTTTAGCACAAAGAAATGATAAATGCTGAGGTGATGTGTAGCCCATTTCCTCTGACGTGATGATTATGCATTATATGCCTGTATCAGAATGTTTCATGTACTTTATAAATGTTGCATACCTACTATATACTCATAAAATTTTAAAAAATATTTTAAGTAACCAAATAGTGGAAATGAAAATAATTACAATATAGTAGTATCAGTTACCATGGAAAGTCAATAGGATAGGAGAGAGTTTTGAAAAGGAGAAGAACTTTAAGGGCCAATATAGTTGCTATTAAATCAAGTGGCCAGGTTATATGGTGGTCCAAGTGTTCAGAAAGTTTTTATTCTTGTCACTAGGCCAACTAAATACCACATCCTCACTTGTTCGCTAAATATTAGTAGGGCTGTCTTAGAAGGGCTCCTCCTTCTTTCTTTAGAATGTTACTTAACTACATTAAGTTAAGACTATAGGAAGAGAAAACAGTTCCCCTTTTCCTTTTCATATCCACTAGTCAGTCCTGGAGAAACAAGTATTCGGTTCTCCTCAGTAATGCAGCGTAGTTACATCTTCATAGTAACAAATGCAGAATTCACATTTTGTTTCTGTTGCTAACCAGGACCTCCCAACTTATTTATCATCATCTTTTTTTTTTTAATAAAATTTGATGCTATGGGTTGAATTATATCCCCCAAAATTAATATATTGAAGCCCCAGTCCCCAACATGACAGTATTTGGATATGTGGCCTTTGGGAGATAATTAGGCTTAGATGAAGGCATGAGGGCGGGACCCTCATGATTGGATTAGTTCCCTCATAGAAAGACACCAGAGCATGCTTGCTCTCTCACTTTCTTGCCTTCCACCATGTGAAGACAAAGGAAGAAAGCTCCTATTTGCAAGCTCAGAACAGGGCCCTCAGCAGAACCTGACCACGCTAACACCTCCATCTCTTATTTCCAGCCTCTAGAATTGTGGCAACCAAATTTCTGTCATTTAAGCCACCCAGTCTCTGGTTATGTTGTTATAACAGACTAAAGATACTTGGGCCAAGCTGAGATTCTTGGTTTCTCTCTATCAATTCTGTTATTTAACAATTTGTCTAATAACCTTTTCAGAGATATAGATATCTTAATTCCTCAGTAATTTCCATTTTGGATAAAATTTTTTATTGAGTTCTTTTCTGGACACCGTACAGAGTAATTGTGTTAGTTCAGGCTGCTATATAAAATATGTCAGAAACTGTGTAGCTTAAATCTCAAAGTTCTGGAACCTCAGAAATCTAAGATCAAGCTACTAGCATATCTGGTATCTGGTAAGGGTGCACTTCCTGGTTTGCAGATGTCTGTCTTCTCATTTTATTCTTATATGGTGGAAAGTAGAGAGAGGAAGAAGCCTTTCAAGTATCTTCTTGTAAGGGCACAATCCCATTCATGAGGGTTTCAGCCTTATCACCTAATTTCCTCCCAAAGACTCCACCTTCAGATATCATCCCACTGGTGAATAGGCTTCAATACATAAATTTTGGGAGTATATAAACATTTAGACCATAGCATTGCTTTGCATACATTAATTCATTTTAACTTTACTACAGCCGTATGAAGCAGGCATTCATATTTGTGTTTTACAGCTGAGAAAATGAGGACCAGGATGCTTATATAATTTGCCTGAGATGATGCAGTTTATAAGCTGCAAAACCGGGGTGTTCACTAATTTTTTAGGCTCCATAACACACACTTTTAACCCCACTGCACTTCACTATTTCACTGTTTTCTTAGTTCTCGCTCTCTTTTTTTTTTCTTTGTCCAAGGCTGACAGTGCCAAATTTCTTGTATTGCTTCTATACTATTCTCCGTATTTTGACCTATGTCCCTTTAATTGGCGTTTGGCGGGGTGTAGGGGACAACGTGGGACAGATGACAGCACAGCCAGCAACAGAAAAAAATTGAAAGTTACTGTCTAAAGAAAGAGGAAGGCCTGTTTTCCTGCTTTACTTGTGAATTGTGGGTGATGATCAACTGGTAAAACATTGGTTCCCAATAGGAAACTCTAGGACTGTGTTTGCAAAGTTGAGATTTTCAGATATATATACGAAAGTAATTCCTCAGTATTGTAATTGGCTACATTGGAACATGTTAGCTTAGAAAAATTTAGACATTCTACATTTTCTTTAAGGGCAAAAGTTAGAGGTCTGGTAGTTGTGGGGTAAGCTATATATGGTTGATGTGCGATGCCTCTCTTTTATTTCTCTGTATTTTCTTTATTTAAACCTGGAAATGGTACATCTAGAAGACATACTAGAGGAATAATTCTTATACTTTTTAGTCTCAAGACTGCTTTATACTCTTTTATTAATTTTTTTTTTTTTTTTTTTTGCAAGAGGAAGTGGTCATTTAATAAATAACCTTGTGGAAGAGGGTGTGCTACCATTCAGAACATCCCGACGGGTCACAGAATGTTCCAGAGCAGAAAGGTGCTGGGGATGCCCTGGCTGTCTGTCATCTCTGGCAGCACACCACTGTTCCAATCATTCAGCCCTTTGTGTCCCTACTGATCGCTGAAGTCGCCTCAGCTGAGTGATACTGGGAGTGGGTGGTGGGAGGGGAGTGCTGGGAGGGAGTGACACTTGGCAATCCAAGACAGAGGTATCAGGACCCAAAATAAATAAATTGTGTTGAATGCCCTATGAAAACAGTGACCCCCTTTATATTCTTAAAAAATATTTAGGAGCTTTTGTGTATGTGAGTTATTTCTGTCATTATTTACTTTATTAAGAATTAAAGCTGAAATGATACTAAACCTATTGCATGTTAACATAAATTATTTTATGAAAATAATTATGTCTTAAAAAATTATTTTCATTTTCTAAATGTAAATGTCTTGAATGTCTGGCTTAATAGGAGACAGCTGGATTCTCATATCTTTTGTCTTCATTCTGTTGTGATATTTTTTGGGTTGGCACATAACGATGAAAATCTGGCTTCATAAAGACATGTAGTTGAAAGGTAGAATTATATTAATGGCTTTTTTAGATAATAATGGTGGACATTCTTCTTTGATACTATATCAAACGGAACCAATGACACTTTCTTTGTTTTGTTGGTTTTTTGAGACAGAGTCTTGCTCTGTTGCCCAGGCTGGAATGCAGTGTCGCTATCTCGGCTCACTGCAAGCTCTGCCTCCCGGGTTCATGCCATTCTCCTGCCTCAGCCTCCCGAGTAGCTGGGACTACAGGCGCCCACCACCGCGCCCGGCTAATTTTTTGTATTTTTAGTAGAGACAAGGGTTCACCATGTTAGCCAGGGTGGTCTCGATCTCCTGACCTTGTGATCCGCCCACCTCTGCCTCCCAAAGTGTTGGGATTACAGCATGAGCCACCGCACCCTGCCGGCACTTTCTTACAGGTCTAGGATCTGAAACTTTTTTTTTTTTTTTTTGAGACGGAGTCTTGCTCTGTTGCCTAGGCTGGAGTGCAGTGTTGCGATCGCGGCTTGCTGTAAGCTGTGCCTCCTGGGTTCATGCCATTCTCCTGCCTCAGCCTTCCAGGTAGCTGGGACTACAGGTGCCTGCCACCACGCCTGGCTAATTTTTTGTATTTTTAGTAGAGACGGAGTTTCACTACGTTAGCCAGGATGGTCTCGATCTCCTGACCTTGTGATCTGCCTGTCTTGGCCTCCCAAAGTGCTGGGATTACATAGGCGTGAGCCACGGCTCCTGGCCTCTGAAACATTTTTATACTGTGTTACAGTAACATTCATTTCATTGGTCTTACACTTCAAATGGATCTTTTAGTCATGCATGATTTTGTAATATCATGTATTTTAGTTGTGTAGATATTCCAAATGTTATCACTTCCTGCAGTATCAAATATTACATTTGTTAATATCACCACCATTTATCAGAAGAGTCTTAGGTTATAGGGTAGATACAAGTTTTTTAAAATTCTAATTTTTGTTTGAAAGCTCAAATTTTATTATTGACAACAAACACTGTCAGTTGTTTACCCTAAAGTGACAGGCGTACTTTGTTTATTTTTGAAAAACTGTTTGTATAGTATATACAAATGTAAATAATCATGATTTACCGTTTGCTTTTTAAAATGTTATTCCACAGAGTAAAAGACTAGTTCAGTTCACAGCTATGCTTTTCTTTCAACAATGATGGTACTTTGATACCCAGCAAAAATGCTTCGTGTATACTTCCTGTTTTGTCGCACAGAACATTAAAAAGACATGTATTTGTCCAGGCACAGTGGCTCACGCCTGAAATCACAGCACTTTGGGAGGCTGAGGCAGGCGAATCACCTGAGGTCAGGAGTTTGAAACCAGCCTGACTAACCAGTGAAACCCTGTCTCTACTAAAAAATACAAAAAATTAGCCAGGCATGGTGGCAGGCGCCTGTAATCCCAGCTACTTGGGAGACTGAGGCAGGAGAATCGCTTGAACCTGGGAGGCAGAATTTGTAGTGAACTGAGATCATGCCATTGCACTCCAGCCTGGGCGACAAGAGCGAGACTACATCTCAAAAAAAAAAAAAAAAGACATACTTATGGGTCAGATGTAACAAAATCAGTATGTATTTTATTTTTATTTTAGTTTTGTTTATTATGGCTCTTTTAAAAAAAATGGTTTTTTTTTTTTTACGATGGAATTTTGCTCTCATTGCCCAGGCTGGAGTGCAGTGGCGTGATCTCGGCTCACTGCAACCTCTGCCTCCCAGGTTCAAGTGATTCTCCAGCCTCAGCCTCCCAAGTAGCTGGGATTACAGGTGCCTGCCACGATGCCCAACTAATTTTGAAAATATTTTTGGTAGAGATGGGGTTTCACCATGTTGGCAAAGCTAGTTTTGAACTCCTGACCTCAAGTGATCCACCCGCCTCAGCCTCCCAAAATGGAAGGATTACAGGCATGAGCCACCTCGCCCAGCCCGTTTATTATGGTTCTTAAGTAAAACCATTTTTTTTTTTTTTAAATCATGTGTGGCAGTGAAGAATTCAGTGACACTAGCACAGTTTGGGGTTACTGCCTTGATTTCTTCTAAGGCACCAGCCTTTTGGCCCACTGTTGCTTTTGTACCATCAGTACAAATGTCAGTGCATCGAAAATGGCAAATAATATATTATTATGAAAATAAGTTTGAAATTGCAGACCACCTGAAATGGTCTCAGGGACTCCTAAGGGACCCAGGGACCACACTTTGGGAATGACTACCCAGAGAATTATGTGCTTCCCAGTATTCTCCAGGTTATCCTACTCTATCAGGTAGTTCAAGGGTGAAGATAATTAATCTTCAAAGGTTCTGTTAATATATCTAGAGTGACTAGAGGAAATTAGAATATCTCACTCATTAGGTATATTAGAATTTATCACTCATCAGAATTTAGAAATTAGAATTTCTCACTCATTAGGTATATTAATAGCTGCTATACTATATTCTTTTCCCTTTCTGCATCCAAGATAGGTGCTTTTCTGCTCTCTGAATCACTTAGGATGTGTGCCCAGATATCTTTCCTTAAACAAGTACCCGTAAGGAATTTATGAAACTTACTTATAAGAGGCTGGGTGTGGTGGCTCATGCCTGTAATTCCATCACTTTGGGAGGCCAAGGTGGGTGGATCACTTGAGGTCAGGAGTTCGAGACCATCCTGGCCAACATGGCGAAACTCCACCATCTCTACTAAAAATACAAAAATTAGCTGGGCGTGGTGGCTTGTAATCCCACCTTCTCAGGAGGCTAAGGCATGAGAATCACTTGAACCCAGGAGTTGGAGGTTGTCGTGAGCCAAGATTGAGCCACTGTATCCCAGCCTGGGCAACAGAGTGAAACTCTGTCTCAAAAAAAAAAAAAAAAAAAAAAGGCTAGCACATCTCTTTTCTCCCCTTGACTTACTGTTTTTAGAAAGGAATGAATGAGGCTAAATTGTCTTGTCCAAATGAATTTTCTACTTCTTCACAGACAGTTCTCTAACAATAGATCTCGTCACTACCAAATCCATTAGCTCCAAGGTTGTTAACTCTGACAAGCTCCTGACAAATTGACTCCTGCATGAATGTGCTACCAGATTTTCTTCATTGTCTCCCAAGTCAACACATACAGGATTCTTTAATAGTTGTATATGTGATACTGAGATTAGAATCTCTACCTCAGTAACTTTGATTCATCTTAAGCCATCAGATGTATCTTGACATTTAGATAATAATCTAGTACCAAAGTACTGCAGGAGTTCAAAAACATTCATCACCCTTCATGTTAGTATAGTGGAGTTTATGACGTATCTGGGTCACAAAAATTGAATTTACACCATAAATGCTAATCTTAATACCTGTTTCCTTATGAGTGCAGCCACTTGGGGGAAAGACTTAACAGATTCATAGTAGGTTTTCTCCATTGAGGCCCTTGTTCAGTGTTCAGTGCTCTCAACACTAGTTCTCTGCTCAAACTTTCATGCTTGACAAGAAGAAACAAAAGAAGAACAAGGTTCCACACTTCAGGAGAGAGGCTCTCTTTTTTACCCAAATCACAAGATTGTAGTGGCTCCAGTATACATTGATAAATGATTGGTTTGTGTTATAGTCCTTGTGTCGTAGAGAAAAAATGATATACTTTTCAAGGCAAATTTTATAATGTTATTCCTTTGGCTGTAATGTACTTGATGTTTATGAGATCCTTTGTATTCTTGCCTCAGAGCTTAGCTGATGAACCTTAAATTTGTTCACACACACTTATGCCACTTATGCCACTTGTAAAGCTGATATTGTACTTGTTGAAGGACTTACTAGTATTTAAACCCTCCAGTAGATAGAGCTGTTGTCCAACGAGTCACTAACATGGGTCTTTCTTTTTCAGTTCTTTCTCTAAAGAGGTGTCATTTTGTTTAGAAAAAATAATGCCCTCTTCATTGCATGGCACTTTATCATGTTTAGGGGATGTTTTTCTTCTTACATTTTTCTCATTTGATTTCCCAGAAAGATGTAGATATTTTCATCCTTTATTTATAAGAAAGGCAACCATGCTTGTCCTCATGCACAAGGTTGCTGGATAAAGAAGTTGAGCCACCTGACTCCTGATCTAGTTCTTTTAAACTAAGCTTTATCATGTTTAGGACAATGCCAAGCCTCTGCATACACTTCCCCAGTCATTAGCAGTCTAAGTGATAATTTTTTAGTTATTCCTCCTACTGTGTCATCATGATTATGATTATGTCCTTATTTTAGCATCCAATTAAAGATACTGAAAGGCATTAGAAAATACTAGCAGCTAAGACTTTGCACTGAAAGGCTAAGGGCTACTATATTTCTCCAAATTTGTTGTCTCACATTATGGTTCACTCATTTTGAGATACCCCAGCTAAAACATCCAATAACTTGCTGCACCTACTAGCAAGAATCCATTTGGCCTAATAATCACCACGTCAGCTTAATTTTTACCTCGAGAGGTCCTGCTGTATTGTCAATTAATAAGTAACAAAAACAATCCATTTACCTTTGAGTAAACAGGTTAGCTTTTGTTTGTTCATTCATTCAGTTATCAGATATGTAATGAATAATGCCTTGGATGTGCCTCGAACATATTTATTTATAATGAGCTTGCTGAGAAATGGTCTATATTAGCAACAACAGTAATGATAATTAATACTTAATTAGCAGTACAGGCCCTGTTCTAAGAGTTATATACTTTACATCTGTCAACAACTGCTATAGGTTCCTCCTCATTTTTCTGCTACAAAATTTATACTAAGCACTCTTTGGCTTGCCTCGTCGTTTCTTTAGTAGCAAAAGAAAGTATGGAAAAACTGCTCTGAAGAGTAGAACATGCATCCTGTCAGCAGTTTATGTGGTACATGCTATCTGGCAGTTTTTAGAAATGGAGATGGCATGATGGTATTCTCTGCTTTCTAAAGAGCAAGGACAAAGGATTAACCATATTAGCAGATTACTGATGTTTTCAGGGATCTATTTAGAGAAACACTGTGATTATTTTTACTGTTAACCTTTCCATGTGTAACTACATTTCCTTTCTCTGCTTCTCCATTCCCCATTAAGAGTTTGATTTGTAATCTAAAAGATTTTATTGGTTTGTCCATAGCTCTAATTAAGAATAAGAACACAGTCTATAATTCTTCTCTTTGATTCAAATAAATAGTATTAAAAATCATATATTTTTAGGTAACTGAATGTGAGATATTTCTGTCACTTCTGGTGAAATTTCTGGATGCAGATAAACCACAGTGGCTACGAGCTGTTGCAGTGGAATCAATACACAGATTCTGTGTGCAACCTCAACTATTAAGGTAAAACCTTAGCAATAGTTTGTTAAATAGATAGGTTAATGTTTATTAACCTGTAAACTAACCTATAATAGGTTAATAAACTAGTCAGAAGACTTTTGGTATTTATTCCCAATATTAGTGATTTCTAAACAAAGAAAATAGGGTATTGTATCTATAAGGAGGGATAGGGTATGTAGATGTGGAAAAGAGCTGTGAGGTAAACACGTGGTGAGTGATAGACATCAGTCTGAATTTACTGATTTAATATAGCCAAAATAATTTTTTTTTAAAACTGTGACTTCTTTCTGAACCTTTGTCCTAAATTAGTAAAATCACTCAGGTGTAATGAAGAATTTTTGAGTATAGCTTGGGAACTCTTCCAGTAATATCACTTGCTGTAAAAGGTTTAAAATTTTAATAGATTCAAATGTTTTCCCAAAACATTTTAAATTATTTTACAGGTCATTTTGTCAGTCCTATGATATGAAACAGCATTCTACCAAGGTTTTTCGTGATATTGTAAATGCACTGGGATCTTTTATACAGTCCTTGTTCCTTGTCCCCCCTACTGGAAATCCTGCTACAAGCAACCAAGCTGGTAAAAACATATTCATAGTTTTCTTTCTTATATTCTGCCATAAGTTACAGTATTGACCATTCTGAGAGGATATTATGAAATTCTGTGACTAGAGAAATTTGGGTTACCTAAATATGTTGGTAGTAAAGAATTGCAACTAAAGAATAATCTGATCTCACTGAAGCAGTTGTGTTTTTTTTCCAAAATAGATTTTCTTCTCTGACATACTTTCAGTTTCTCTGATCACATAAGAACAAAAGTTTAGATGCTAATCTTCATTTTAAAAGAATCTATTTGATGACTCCCTTGGAAGAGTCTAGATGGTTACCACCTCAGGAAGACTTAGTCCCTCTCTTAAAGGAGTTAACATGGTTGGAGTTTGTTTGGGAATCTATATGGTTTATTGTTTCCCTTTACCTTCTTTCTCTTCCACTTTGTGATGGTTTTGTATACTTTATTCCCACTTCTGATAAAAAGTGGTTTAATTAAAGATATGCTAAACATTTATCAGTATTTTTACTTCCAATAGTAGCTTTTATTTTAAAAAGGGAAATGGTATTTTAGGGAAATAGGAAGACTCTCTGATAGACAAAATAGCACTGATAAATTTCATTTATTTCTGCAGTACCCGTTCTGATAGTACAGAAAATTTTTTTAAAGATTGGCCAGGTGTTTGAATATTACTGATTTGTAGTCAAGTAGTAAATTAATATCTTTCCCTTTTTTCCCTTCTTCTCTAACAGGAAACAATAATTTAGGTGGCTCAGTCTCAGCACCAGCTAACTCAGGAATGGTGGGGATTGGTGGAGGTGTTACTTTGCTGCCAGCATTTGAATATAGGGGAACCTGGATACCTATTCTGACAATCACAGTTCAAGGCAGTGCTAAAGCCACCTAGTAAGTAGTAGTAGCATTATTTTATAAAGAATTATATTGTTGGGGGTGATATTTAACCTAAAATGCTTCTCTCTGTATTATATTTTAAATTTTAGACCCAGTATTTCTAATGTATTTTAGAGCTCATTTTCTTTTGTCATATTATGAAAATTGTATCTAGGACTGGATTTTATCTGTTTTCTTTATTAGTTTGTAGACTAACAGCATTACAAAATAAAATATGATTTCTTTACATATGGACCGATTAGCTCTCCTATACAGCTTTTTGGTTTAAGTATATTAATAAGTTTCAGACCACTTGGGCTTAGGTCTTCTAGTATTAGCTGAGTTACTTTCAGCAAATTAATCTTTTTTTCTTTTCTTTTCTTTTTTTTACCTCATTTCTCTCATCTATACAATGGGAGTAGTGATATATCTAATTTTCAGAATTCTATATGTAAGAAAAGTTATTTTAAGTGCTTATCTAATCATATTCTTAGGGTTTAACACATGGAAATTTTAGTTTTAATTAATTAAAATGTTTAATGGATTCCATATCTATTATTTTAAAATTGTCATTAGCCATTTCAATTTAACAAATGCATACTCAATAATGTATTACTGATTTTTTCTTAAGTCTTAATGAAATACAGAATAAGGCAATCAATACTACATGGATTTAACATTGTTACAGTTACTATGAGGCAGTTATAGATGTATTTTGAGTAATTGGTACGTATAATTAAAACTACCCTTGGCTGGGTACGGTGACTCAAGCCTGTAATCCCAGCACTTTGGGAGGCTGATGTGGGCAGAAAATTGAGGTCAGGAGTTCGAGACCAGCCTGGCCAACGTGGTGAAACCCCATCTCTACTAAAAATACAATACAAAAATTAGCTGGTTGGTGGTGTGCGCCTGTAATCCCAGCTACTTGGGAAGCTGAGACACGAGAATCGCTTGAACCTAGGAGGCAGAGGTTGCAGTGAGCCGAGATCATACCACTGCACTCCAGCCTGGGTGACAGAGCGAGACTATGTCTAAAAATAAAATAAAACTATCCTTATGACATAAATCAAGACTTAATGTGATACAGACTCAGAAGGCTGAGGCAGGAGAATCACTTTAGTTCAGGAGTTGGAGTATATAGCCTGGGTAACTGCGAAACCCCATCTCTTAAAAAAAATAAAAATGAAACAGAATCTTTGACTAGTTAAAATCATCACTTTCTCTGGTATGTCAGTCTGCATTGTATCATCCTAGGTATATTTTACCTTGCAGCTTTATTTTGCCTAAAATCATAAAAGTATAGAGTCATAGAAGACTGAAATATTTTAATTAAAATTCATTGTTTTTTTAGTCATTTATATTAAAACTACTTAGTATTATATAGGCTTTGCCTTGTACAAAAGGTAATGACTCAAGTTGTAAAAGAATCAGATATCTAGCGCTAAAGGAGACATTAATTATCTAGTTCACCGTCTCACCTCATTTTATAATCTGAACAAAAACCAACACAGAAGAAAATTTTTGCTTCATAGAGCTTACACTTTAGTGAGTGAGACGGTAAATAAATAAATACACGAGTAAATATATAATATAACCTTGGGTAGTGGTTAACTTGAAGATAAAGCAAGTTAAGAGGATAGAGAATGACCAAGGAGAAGATGGGGACAGAAAGGGTCTCCCTGAGGAGATAATACTGAGCAGACACATAAAGGGAGGGAGTGAAAGTGTGTGCTTGAGGAAGAAAAAAAATAGAAACAAGCCACAAAATAATAAATACTTGTCTGGGTTGTAGAACTTCTTTTGAAAATTTATTAGTAAAAGCCTACAAACAAATTGTTTATTAATACTGGATTTTAACTAGTTCTGCTACTAAATACTGTGATTTTGAGTATAGCACCTGATTTCACTTAATATTAATTTTCTCATCTTTAAGACAAGATTAGGACTGAATCTCTAAAGGAACATATGTGTATATATTGTTTTTAGTACTGTACATACTGAAATTGCTTAATTCTGAAATAATAAATGGCCAGAAAATATTGGGTGTTCTTTTGTACATGGGTTAGTATGTTCACATTGGAGCTTAACTGTTGAATTGGCATCTTTTATTCATTCATTGTGAGGTTCAATATAAAATGATTTCACTATTTTCTTTGAAGGCATATGTATAAATCTTGATTGTGCATTCTGTTCTTTTATTGACTGCTTGAGTATAATTTGAAAACTTAAGTGATATATAGATAGAAGTAGTTTTGACATAAGTATTCGTGGCATATTCTTTTATATTTATTACACTACAGATCCCTTCAAAGTTGGACTTGTGACAGTTTTTGCAATTTGAGCTTAAGTTTAAAATGTTTAAACAGATAAATTACATTTTATCTCAAAGTGGAATTTATGCAGTAATTCTAATAAAGTAGCACTGAAAAAGTGAGGTAAGAAAGTATGTGTTTTCTTTTAGGTTTATGGTATAAATAAAAAGTATAAATTACCTTTTCTCTTAACTGTTCTAGTGCTCAAAGTCTGTGCCATAGAATTGGAGAATTGGAGTTTCCGATGTTTTGGATTATTTTGTGTTTTAGATACATTTTCCCAATAGATCACATATTCTTTGAGAATCTAACGAGATGCTTAACACTGATTTATTTAGGATTTGGCTCTCAAAGGCTAATTGGTCTGGGAAAGATTAAAGCCGTAAACTCTATCTCCCCATTTGAGCTTAAGTTTCTTTTTTTTTTTAAACTTTCCTTTTACGTTTGGGGGTACATGTGAAGGTTTGTTAAATAGGTAAACGTGTCATGGGGATTTGTTGTATGTATTGTTTCATCACCCAGATGTTAACCCCAGTACCCAACAGTTACCTTTTCTGCTCTTTCTCTTCCCACCCGCCCCCCTCAAGTAGACCTCAGTGTCTGGTATTTCCTTCTTTGTGTTCATAAGTTCTTATCATTTAGCCCCACTTATAAGTGTGAACATGCAGTATTTGGTTTTCTGTTCCTGCATTAGTTTGCTAATAGCCTCCAACTCTAGAGCTTAAATTTCGTGATCAATAATGTAAATATATTTCTAATGATTACATAAATTTTTAAAAGCTCAAGAGTTGATGCCTTAGTGGTAGGCTTTAGTGTCAATCAGACGAGTTTAAAAACTTCTGATTAATAACTGTCATATTAGTCCTCAGTTTTATTATCTGTGTCTCTTAGGGTTTTGTGAGGAGTTAAATGGATAGTACATATTTAAAAGTAGAGTCCCAGGCTAAGAGTGTTTGCTCAGTGAATGATCACTATATATAGATGTTCTTATTATGTTTTTTTTTTAATTTAGCATTTCTTTATTAATTACCTACCTTGATGATTCAGAAACTTTAAGATATTGAGGTAGGACATTTTCTTAGCTTTTTTATTGTAATCTTTAGTAATTTCAATTTTACTTTTGAGATAATTCATATGCCATGAAATTCACCCTTTTACAGTGTACAATTCATGTTTCATTATATTACAAAGTTGTACAACCGTTACCACTACCTAATTCCAGAAAGTTTTCATCACCCCTAAAAGAAATTTCATATCCATTAGCAGTCATTTCCCAATCCCCCTTCTTCTAGCCCCTTAGCAACCACTAATCTGCTTTCTGCATCTATTGATTTGCCAATTCTGGATATTTCATATAAATGGAATCACACAAATGTTCCTTTGTGTCATACTTCTTTGACACAACAAAATTTTTTTCAATTGATATGTAATAAATGTACATATTTTCAGGGTAAATGTGATATTTTGATACATTTATATAATGTGTAGTGATCAAATCAGGGTAATTGTGTTATCACCTCAAACATTTATCTTTTCTTTATGGTGGGAACATTTGAATTCTTGTGTTTCAGCTATTTTAAAATATGCAATAGATTATTGTTAACTATAGTTACCCTACTGAACTGTTAGATGTTAAATTTTATTCCTGTCTGTATAACTGTATTTTTGTACCTATTAACCTCTCTTTACCCCCAAACCTCCACCCTTCCTGGCCCCTGGGAACCACCAATCTGCTTTCTCCTTTAATGAGATTCACTTTTTTAGCTCCCATATCAGCATAATGTTTGTTTGTTTGTTTTATTTAGTTTTGTTTCTGTTTTGTTTTTTTTTTTGAGATGGAGTCTTGCTCTGTCACCCATGCTGGAGTGCAGTGGCATGATCTTGGCTCACTGCAAGCTCTGCCTCCCAGGTTCACACCATTCTCCTGCCTCAGCCTCCCGAGTAGCTAGGACTACAGGCGCCCACCACCATGCCCTACTAATTTTTTGTATTTTTTTTAGTAGAGATGGGTTTCACTGTGTTGGCCAGGATGGTCTCGATCTCCTGACCTCGTGATCTGCCTACCTCGGCCTCCCAAAGTACTGGGATTACAGGCATGAGCCACCATGCCCAGCCCAGCATAATGTTTTGAAGTTTCATCTGTGTTGAGAATGTGTTCTTACTTTGTTCCTTTATATGTCTGAATAATATTCCAATATATGGAAGTGCTTTTTTAAATCAATTGATGCATATTGGGTTATTTTCACTTTTGTTTATTAGGAATACTACTGCTATGACCTTTTGTCTACAAGGTTTTGCATAGACATGTGTTTTTATTTCTGTTGGGTATACAACTGGTAGTGGAATTGCTGGGTAATATGGTCACTCTATGTTTAAATTTTTGAGGAAGTACCAAGTTCTTTTCCCAAGCAACTATACCGTTTTACATTCCTACCAACAATATGTGAGAGTTCAGATATCTCCACATCCTCAGCAATACTTGTTAATCTTTTCTATCATAGTCATCCCAGTGAGTATGAAATGATATCTTACCATGCTTTGATTTGTGTTCCCTAATGACTGGTGACTGTTTGTGTGCCTCTTGGCCATTTATATATCATATTGGGCAAAATGTCTGTTCAGATTCGTTGCTCCTTTGTAATTGGATTGTCTTTTTCTTATTTAATTTTAGGAGTTATATATTCTGGATGCCTGCCTCTTATCAGATATGTGATTTGCAAAAGTTTTCTTTTATTCCGTGGGTCTTTTCATTTTCTTGATTGCTGCTTTTTGAAGTACAATTGTTTTTAACTTTGATGAATCCAATTTATCAATTTTTTTCCTTTGTTGCTTGTGCTTTTGGTGTTATATCTAACAAACCTTTGCCTAATCTGAGGTCATGAGGATTTTTACCTATGTTTTCTTCTAAGAGTTTTATAGTTTTAGCTCTTACATTTAGATCGTTGATTCATTTTGGAGTTAATTTTGTTTATGGTGTGAGATAGGGGTCCAACATCACTCTTCTGCATGTGAATATCCAGTTGTTCCAGAATCATTAGTTCTTTGTCAAATTGAATTACTCTCTCTTCTGGGGATTATTTTGTCAGATATCAATTTTAAGAGGTTTAGAACCATAGTTCACTATCTGCCATGATTTAAAACAGATGTATTGTCCTTCCTTCTGAAAACTTTCTCCTAACTATGGGGTAAAAAATTGCTCTGCAGTTTGAACTTGACACACTGATGCTCTTATTCTCACCTTGTTGGCAGATTGTATTTGAAATGATAGGTGAGCTGGGTATCTCACAGTGTGAAAAGCATCTTCCTCTTTATAGGAGTGATTTGATCTGATGACATCTTATTTTTAAAGCACAAGTCAGAGTTTGAGAAGTTTTATAATCGTATCTCATTTTGCATATCAGTCTTAATTTTTCTAATATCTAATATTTAATGAAAACATTGGCACAACTCGGGAGAACGAGAAGTAAATTATTAAAATAATTAGTTATGCCAGTGGTCAGGCCTTAATTTTTCAAATCAGGTTTTTAGAATACCATGAAGAGATCCCTTCTCTAAATGAAACAAATTTGGTAATGTCACTTTATTTTTTGCTATTCTGTTAATCTTAATTTCTATAGTCTATAAATTGTAGAAAATAGTTTTATATTTTTTTTGTTGTGGCTTCTCATTAGTATTCTGTATTTTTCATAATTTTCAGCTTAGAAATGTTGGACAAAGTTGAGCCTCCAACTATACCTGAAGGTTACGCCATGTCTGTGGCATTCCATTGTTTGCTAGACCTTGTTCGTGGAATCACAAGTATGATTGAAGGAGAGTTAGGAGAGGTTGAAACAGAATGTCAAACCACCACCGAAGAAGCTTCTTCACCAACACAGTCGTCAGAACAGCAGGATTTACAGTCAACATCAGACCAAATGGATAAGGAAATTGGTATGAGTCTGTATTTTAATTTTATTGGAAAAAATTTGGAATTTACTGGGAATTTGCAAAAATTGTAGTTTCTGTAAGTCTTTCACCCTGATTTCTCAAGTGTTAACCACTTTCCCACATTTACGTTACCATTTTCTTGAATTATATACATGTGACTATACTTTTTTCTGACCTATTTATAGAATAAGTTGCAGACATGAAGCCATATTACTACACTTTAATGCATCAGTGTGTATTTTTTCAAAATAAGGTTAGTCTCCTGTGTATCATAGTATAATCACCATCAGAAATTTAACATCAATCCAATATTACCATCTAACTCCACATCTCATTCAAATTTTGCCAGTTGCCCCAGTGATGTCCTTTTATGTGTTGCATTTAGTTGCCATGACTCAATTTGGAACAGCTTCTTAGTTTTCCTTGTTTTATATGACCTTACTTTTTTGAGCACAAGTCAGTCAGTTTGAATTTGTGTTATGTTCCTTCATAATTAAATTCAGTTTATTCATTTTTGACAAGACTGGCACAGAAATGTTGCTGTGCTGTACTTACTGTGTTACTACATTAGGAAGCATACTACAGTGTCAATTTGTGTCATTACTGGAGATGCTCACTTCTATCAGTTGGTTAATACGATGTCAGTCTGGTTTCTTCAGTGTACAGTTAATAACTTTTTGTGGAAAATACTTTCAGATTGCTACTACAAAAGAGTGCTTTCCCTTCTGCATTTTTTTATTTTTGAAAATTTATTCACTTATATTAGTATAGATTCATGGATTCCTATTTTATTCAGTGGATTACAGTCTTTGACTATTATTATTTGGTTTGATGCTCAGATTGTTCCCAACATGGCCAATGGGACCTCTTTCAAGATGGCCCCTGTGTCCTTTGGACATGTCCCATGCCCTTTGGACATTCTCTGAGCACTTCCTTACTATTTGATAGAACAAGATGTTCCAGGCCGATCTCGGATGATTCTCGTCCAGCCCAGGTGTCAGTCATTTCTCCAGGAAGCCCTGGTTCCTTTTAGTGGAGAATAGTATTGAAATGAACACAGGGATACTAGGTATGCTTTTCGCCACTTGGATAGGAAATACATACCCACATACACACACAAGCATCCATCTCTCTACATTTCTAAAATGTCTATTTCTCTATATTGAATTACCATGACATCCCACTAGTTTCTTCAGTTCCAGTTCAATACCACAAGGTTTATTTTTAACTTTCCATATTTGTAATTCCCTTCTCCAACATTTTGCTCAGTATATTTACTTATTTGCTTGATTCTCGGTGTATGTAATCAGTCTTCTAGCTGAGCCAGTTTGTTACACTGCCCCCTGCCCTCACTCCAACTGGTCACACAGGCCAAGAAAGTTTGGGTTGATGAAGGGGAAGGGAAAGGAAAGGATGTCAGCTGGGCATAGTGGCATGTGCCTATAATCCCAGCTACTTGGGAGGCTGAGGCAGGAGGATTGCTTGAACCCAGGAGTTTGAGTCCAGTCTGAGTAACATAACAAGACCCTGTCTCTTAAAAAAAAAAAAAAAAATGGCTGGGCGTGGTGGTTCACGCCTATAATCCCAGCTCTTTGGGAGGCCGAGGGGGCAGATCACGAGGTCAGAAGTTCAAGACTAGCCTGACCAACATGGTGAAACCCCGTCTCTACTAAACATACAAAAATTAGCCACGTGTGGTGGCACGTGCCTGTAATCCCAGCTACTCAGGAGGCTAAGGCAGGAAAATCTCTTGAACCCAGGAGGCGAAGGTTGCAGTGATCCGAGATCATGCCACTGCACTCTAGCCTGGGCAACAGAACAATACTCCAACTCAAAAAAAAAAAAAAAAAAAAAAAAAATATATAAAAAATTTAACTTGTGTACAGAAAGATCTGACCACAGATATTTTAAAACAACTTATTTTTAAGACTTCTTCAAGTCTGAAACTATAGTATGGCTTCTGAGTTTTCATTCTTGTAGATTTTTAAATACTGAATATCAGTACTTAATAATTAAGTTGTTAATGGAATGTTTGACATATTGTCCAGGAAAAGTTTAGAATTTGACATATGAATAACTATTGTGCTATGTATAATTAAAATTAAATATTGTATGTTTTTTTCCTTTAAGTTAGTAGGGCTGTTTGGGAAGAAATGGTGAATGCCTGTTGGTGTGGTCTTCTTGCTGCACTTTCACTCCTTCTTGATGCCAGGTATTAAGTCTTTGTAAGTTTTATATTGAATTGTGTCAGTCAGAAAAACACGATAAAATGGTTTACTTACATTTGTCCCTAGAATTATTTTCTAATATTAGTTTTTTTTTTTGAGACGGAGTCTCTCTCTGTCGCCCGGGCTGGAGTGCAGTGGGTGGATCTCAGCTCACTGCAAGTTCCGCCTCCCAGGTTCACGCCATTCTCCTGCCTCAGCCTCCCGAGTGGCTGGGACTACAGGCGCCCGCCACCTCACCCGGCTAGTTTTTTGTATTTTTTAGTAGAGACGGGGTTTCACCATGTTAGCCAGGATGGTCTCGATCTCCTGACCTCGTGATCCACCCGTCTTGGCCTCCCAAAGGGCTGGGATTACAGGCTTGAGCCACCGCACCTGGCCAATATTAGTTTTTTATATGTGTGAAACATTATTATTTTTCTCTCATCCCCCTTCCTCATTCTGACCTTGCCCTCCCCCAAGCCACCAGAATGTCATGATGTTTTAATGGAAAATACAGTCTTAGAATTACAGAATGCCTTTTTCATTTCAAGACTTACAACTACTTTTGCAATTATGATTATGTTTAATTTCTTTGTTGTTTTTCTTTAGAATTTAAAATTTACTGATTTCAAAATGCTTGATATTTTAAGCTAAATCTTTATGTTCTTGGTCATTTTCTTCAGTAATAAATACATGTATTATTATTCATTGCTTTTACCCAGTTCAAATTTTTCAGGTTATGTTAATAGATTAAAATTCCTTCTTAAGTATATTGGTATTATTTTGACAACATTTTTGTGTAGATTTTCTTAAAACTTCACTGAATACTTAATTCCACATCATGCTTTACAATGTAATTAAAAATAAGTTAATCAGATTAAATAAAATACTTTCTTTTCAGCACAGATGAAGCTGCCACTGAGAATATTTTAAAAGCTGAACTGACTATGGCTGCTCTTTGTGGAAGACTGGGCCTTATAACTTCAAGAGATGCCTTTATAACTGCAATATGCAAAGGTTCCCTGCCTCCCCATTATGCTCTTACTGTATTGAATACCACCACTGCAGCTACACTTTCCAACAAATGTAAGACAGGCTTACTCAAAATTATCTCTATGTAGTGGGATGATATGGAATAGACAGAAGATTATAGACATCTGAGTTTAAGTCTCTGCTTTTTCACATACTGACTCTGTGACCTTGGGGAAATTAATGTCCCTGAGAGCTCTTTAAAATATGGGTTGGGGTGGAGGGTGGGGTTGGGATATCCAAAAATCCAGAATCTAAAATGCTCCAAAATCTAAAACTTATTGAGCACTAACATGACAAAGGAAATGCTCATTGAATAAGTATTTAATGTGAATAGATACATAATGCAAACGTAAGTATTTACAAATATATTATGCAAATAAATGCATCAGTATATATAATATAAATATTCAAAAATCTGAAAAAATCTGAAATCTGAAACAGTTGTGATCCTAAGCATTTTGGATAAGGGATACTCAACTTGTAATACCGATTTTAAACAATAATTGTGAGAGTAAAATAAGATAAATCTGGAAGTCCTTTGTAAAGTATGAGATACCATTGAAATGGTAATTTTTTTTTTTAATGGAACTAGTAGAACAGTAATGTTTGCAACCACTTAGGTTAAACTCACTTTCAAAAACTTATTTTCTTGTTGAATTCTTTGCAAATACTTGTTTGTTACATGTAATATAAATTTCAGTGTAATATTTAGGGTTTTTTGTTTATACGTTTTTTAATGAGACAGGGACTCGCTATATTGCCCAGGCTGATGTCTAACTGGGCTAAAGCAGTCCTGCCTCAGCCTCCCAAGTAGTTGGTATTACAGGCTAATATTCAGTTTTCAAACTGAAAATGTATCGGTCTCTAACTTAAAAAGCATACCAGGGATACATATTTAAAATACTTAATGTGTTCTAGTTTTGTATTGCTTATGAAGAAATCTACCAAAGTTATATAATTTTATGTTATATAGAAAGTTACTTAATATTTGCTTAACTTGTCTTGGTTTTTGTACCTCATGAAGTTTTTCTGTGTGTGCGTGTTTTTTTTGAGACAGAGTCTCGCTCTGTCGCCCACCCTGGAATGCAGTGACCCAGATCTTGGCTCACTGCAACCATCGCCTCATGAATTCAAGCAATTCTCCTGCCTCAGCCTCCTGAGTAGCTGAGACTACAGAAGTGCATCAACATACCTGGCTAATTTTTGTATTTTTAGAAGAGTCAGGGCTTCACTATATTGGCCAGGCTGGTCTTGAACTCCTGACCTCAAGTGATCTGTCTGCCTCAGCCTCCCACAATGACTGGGATTACAGGTGTGAGCCACTGTGCCCAGCCCCTCATGAGTTTTTTAAATGTGTGCATATAGACATTAAGAATTACTGATATTTAAGTGTATGGCTAAACTTTGTTTAATGAAACTTTAAATATAACATTATTTTAAATGCAATATAAAAATATATTTTAATATTTTAGCCTTTCCTTTGTGTTCTAGCATATTCTGTTCAGGGCCAAAGTGTTATGATGATAAGTCCATCAAGTGAATCTCACCAACAAGTTGTGGCAGTGGGTCAACCTTTAGCAGTCCAGCCTCAAGGGACAGTAATGGTAATGTACTTGTTTTTTTCTTGGTTATCAATTAGCTATCAAGGAAACCTGTTGTACCTGTCTTTGTGTTTGCCAAAATGTATCATCACATTAATTTACTTTCTTTTGCTAGAACTTCTTTCTTAAAGTAGAAGAAACTAGTTTATGCAATTGACATTATTGTAACCAATATGATAATACAACTTTTAATCAAATGAATTGTTCCTTATAAAACCTTCCAAATCTTTTCTTAATTTTTTCTTTAAAATATCTTTTAATACATTAATGCTACTTTACAAGCTTTTAATTTTTAAGAATATATAACAATTCTTGAAAATGTATCCTTTTCAAAATATAGCTGACTTCCAAAAATATCCAGTGTATGAGGACTTTACTTAACTTGGCGCATTGCCATGGGGCTGTTCTTGGAACATCATGGCAACTTGTCTTGGCAACTCTTCAGGTATGTTGTGTAGTGTCTGGGTCAGGGATTAGTGTTGTTTTTATATGTAATTGCTAACAGTTAGACTAAGCAATGCCTTTTGATGTTTTGGACAGGCCTAAGAAATAGATAGTAAGTATGAAAAAAGAGAAGTTAGAAAGGGAAAAAGATGTGACTCATATTGTAGGAAGTGGTGGAATGCTTCTCATAATGGCCTAAGCTCTGCCGCCTATGATATAATTAATTATTTTATGCAAATGTTAATTAGTTATTTTAGTTTTAGGTTTTAAAAACCTACTACAGATTTTAATTTTGGTTACTAGAAGTTACTACTGATTTTAATTTTAGTTATTAGAATTTTTATACTTTTGTAAACTTCTTTGTTTTGATTTTTTAAAAATTTTACAGCATCTTGTATGGATTCTGGGATTAAAGCCTAGTAGTGGCGGTGCCTTGAAACCAGGGAGAGCTGTAGAAGGACCCAGTACAGTAAGCTCTAGTCTTTCTTACCCAATTAGTGCATCCCAAAGTGTCATATATTACATTTAATTTTATTCTTCTCAGGTTCTAACAACAGCAGTGATGACAGATTTACCAGTGATTTCCAATATACTTTCAAGATTGTTTGAAAGCTCACAGTAAGAGTCAGTTTTTTTAATTGATAAAAACATTGTTATTAGTTATATATTTTAGATCAAGATGTCTTATTTCTTCATTTCCTTTTAAGGTATCTTGATGATGTATCACTGCATCATTTAATAAATGCGCTTTGCTCCTTGTCTCTAGAAGCAATGGATATGGCCTATGGAAATAATAAGGTGTGATATTCTACCTTTCTGTTTTAAATATGATACATTAGTTATATAAGATGTGCATCCATTTTGGTCTTAGTGTTTCACTAGAAGGGCTAACACTCAGCTTGTATGCTAACCATACTCTGTTGGGTTTTTACCACTTACGGTTATTTGTTGAAGGAGGAGTAAAAAGAACATGATTTGGCTTGCGGTATGTCTAAATATGTCATATGATTTTAGGTTGTGTTCATTTCTCTTATATATTGAACATCTAAAAAATATTTTTATAAAATAATGTAATACAGTTTTATAGTTTGTATAAAATGTTGTGATAATACTTGTAATTACAATTTATGATTGGGGTAATATAAGATTTAAATTAAAGGATGTTTGTCTCAGTTTCCTTTGCCTTCATTGGGATGGAAAGTAAGGAGCTAATCATTTCTTTCTAAAGGTAATGATTCTCCTTATCTTGAAAATTTAAATTTTTTTTGTTCATTGATTAAATGAATAAAACAGTACTTTTGAATATTAACATTCAAGAACATTTCTTTCTATACTACTAAAAATATCACTTTATGTTATACTTGGAAAGCACAGGAACAGTTGGGTTTATTTATATCTTAGAAATAATTATTTAAAACAAAATGCTTTCCACATTTTAAAATCAATATAGTTTGACTATTTACAAATCAGTGGAAATAGCCCAAAATATGATTTAAAAGCTGTAATTTGTTTAACATCTAACTGTAGCATTCAAAATTGTGTTGTCTGCCTAGTCCTTTTTTTTTTTTGGAGACAGTCTTCCTCTGTTGCCTAGGCTGGAGCGCAGTGGTGCGAACTCTGCTCACTGCAAGCTCCGCCTCCCGGGTTCACGCCATTCTCCTGCCTCAGCCTCCCAAGTAGCTGGGACTACAGGCACCCGCCACCACGCCCAGCTCATTTTTTTGTTGTATTTTCAGTAGAGATGGGGTTTCACCGTGTTAGCCAGAATGGTCTCGATCTCCTGATCCCACGATCCGCCCGCCTCGGCCTCCCAAAGTGCTGGGATTACAGGCGTGAGCCACCTCGCCCAGCTGTTCACCTAGTCCTTTAGTGTAATTCTGTGTACTGTGGCTCGTCATCTTGACTTTTGTGACTCATTTAAAGATTGGTGAAGAAAGTCTCATTAGAGCATAGTTTCATATATTATAGTACATAGCTAGATAATTATATAAACATGCGGGTGTTTGAAAATATGTATTATGGGCCGGGCGCGGTGGCTCAAGCCCTGTAATCCCAAGCAACTTTTTGGGAGGCGAGACGTGGCGGAATCACGAGGTAGGAGATCGAGACCATCCTGGCTAACACGGTGAAACCCCCGTCTCTACTAAAAAGTACAAAAAAAAAAAAAACCTAGCCGGGCGAGGTGGCGGCGCCTGGTCCCAGCTTACTCGAAGGCTGAGGCCAGGAGAATGGCGTAAACCCCGGGAGGCGGAGCTTGCAGTGGACTTGTTAGATCTGGCCACTGCACTCCAGCCTGGGTGACAACAAGCAAGATCCGTTCTCAAAAAAAAAAAAAAAAAAAAAAAAGAAAATATGTATTATGGCTGGGCGTGGTGGTTCGCGCCTGTAATCCCAGCACTGTAGGAGGCTGAGGTGGGCAGATCACTTGAAGTCAGGAGTTCGAGACCAGGCTGGCCAACATGGTGAAACCCCGTCTCTACTGAAAATACAAAAACTAGCTGGGCATGCTCAGTTGAACCCGGGAGACGGAGGTTGCTGTGAGACGAGATCGTGCCACTGCGCTCCAGCCTGGTGACAGAGCAAGACTCGGTCTCAAAAAAAAAGAAAAAAGAAAATATGTATTATAGTTTGCTCTAAATCAAGGTAAGAATAATATATAATGAAGTAATTAATTTCTTAATGCCTTTAATAATTTTACATATTTGAGATTAATTCTTAACACAAAACTATAGTATTTTTAATAAAGTACCTTAATGAAATCTAAGCAAGCTTATATGGTAATGTTTTCAGAATTTATGTATCTATTCAATAAGCACAGTAGGCTTACTGTGTACATGGCACTCTGCTCAGAGATATTAAGAAATATGAGGTTTCTACTTTCAAAGAGCATATAAACGATTTGGTTCATAGTTAAGTGACAGTTACGATGGTATGAGAGTCTCAATAAATAATATAGATATTAAATGACATGAGACTTAATTATCTTAATTTTTAGTTTCTTGTTACATAAGATGTTATTGGTATATATTTTTATTAAGATGAGCTAAGATTAATCAAGATGAACTAGTGTGATTGGAGATGTATATTGAAAGGTTGGTAGGATTTAGGTAGGAAAGGGCAGTTTAATGTAAATCAAAAGAAAAATATTGTAAGAAATCATTACCTATAAGAAAAAAATAGGAGATTTGATGATTGATCATTTGTTTTTAACTTTGAATAGTGCAATTTCAGAGAGTGGTAGGAACAGATATGATTTTTAAGGAAGGCTTGGGAAGAACGATTGTTGAGAAAATGGATACGCTGAGTAAAATGGAGATAATTTCTTTGAAAATGGATTTACATGGCTCCATTTTAGGATTTAATTTTGTAAAGTGAAGTAAATATGGAACAGAAATGAAAACTTTATAAAATATTCAAGTATAAATTTTAGAAAAGTATTCAACATAAGCCTTATATTTTAGATGGAGGCTATACAAAGTTTATTCAGTTGTGCCATCTACAAAAATTATCATAAATGTACAGATATTAGTGGGAAAGTTTCTATAGTATTGAAAAAACACTAAATCATCTAAATCGGCTGTTCTGAGTGAGTTAAATATTCTAGGGATTAAACATGTATATATCAGTGTTCTTTAGGTGTGGCTTTAAAGTGGTTAGCATCTCGTTTTTGATCCTCATTTCAGGAATTTGTGCCAATGTGTTGAGGAAGTAACTTAAGATAAAGCCTGGAGGCCAGGCGTGGTGGCTCATGCCTGTAATCCCAGCACTTTGAGAGGCTGAGGTGGGTGGATCACTTGAGGCCAGGAATTTGTGACCAGCCTGGCCAACATGGGGAACCCCTTCTCTACTAAAAGTACAAAAATTAGCTTGGCATGGTGGTGTACACCTATAATCCCAGCTGTTCTCATGGCTGAGACACAAGAATCACTTGAACCCGGGAGGTGGAGGTTGCTATGAGCCAAGATTGTGCCATTGCACTCCAGCCTGGGCAACAGAGTGAAACTCTGTCTCAAAAAAATAAAATAAAATAAAATGATAAAAAAACGAAACTTGCAAATTCTTTCTTAGAAGAAGATGATACTTTCATTGTTACATTGACAAGCACAGTATAACAACAACAAAAATATTAAAGCAGCTGTTGTTCACTGTTTACTATATGCCAAGCACTAATTTATTTTATCATTTAAAGCAACTCTGTGAGATTTAGTGGTAATACACCCTTTTTACAGATGAAAATATGAAAAATAGCTTAAGTGACTTGCCTGATGTACGTACTTACTTATTGGAAGAGCTTGGATTTGAACCCATGTATGTCTCATTCCAAAGCTCTGTTCTTAAATACTTTGCTGAATTTTGGTGTGCATCAGAAACAGTTGTGTAGTTTTTTAAAAAATGCAAATGCAAGGGCCACATTCTAGGTTTTTGAATAAGAATCTTCAGGTGTGAGCTTTGGATACCTATACATACTCTTTTACATGATTCCTGAGTATGTCCTAATTAAAATAAGTAAGAGGAAGAGGAGGAATAAAGAAGTAATATTAGGCAACATTGTGGGGCAACTTATATGCCAGGCATTTTCTAAAATTAGATAGTTTTCTATATTATTATTATCTTCATTTTTTAGGTTTAAAAAATAAAAACATTCAGAAGAGGTACATAGGTTACCCACGGTTGTAGCTATTAAGTAGTAGAGTTGAGATGAGATCCCAGTTAAAACTTCATAGACATCATCTTAACTACTATACCATATTCTCCCTAGAATCATGATTTTTTCTACCACCAAAATTTTTAGGGTGCCTGCCACATTAGCACATGCGGGAAGGGTCAACCTGACCATATTTTCTTAAAACCCCAATATACTTGGTTCACTGGCTTCTGCTAGAAAGGAAGATATTATCACACATTTCCCTGTTAGATTTTTATCAGCACTGTAAAAATGTTAAGAATATAGATTCATAAAAAATCTTTTTCTTTAAAAATTGTTCTCCTAATTGGCTTTTTTATTCAGTTGTCTTGTCTTTTTTCTAATACAATGTCTCTGTTTGAAATACCACAGCCATCCACCCAAAAATACTCATGGCTTTCATCGCTGAATTTGCATTTAAACGTGTTTATCACCTTCATTAATATTGGATTAGAGATAACTGCCCTTTGATCTTTTCTGAAACCATTCTTGTGACACATGGACCAAGTGCTCTAATTTAGCCATGTATAATGTACCCTGATTCCCTTTCTGATTATTGATATGTCAGGGACTATAGAAAACTGTTTTGTCTTCATGTCCTCTCCTGTTCTGGACTGACAGCCCTGATCTCTGCTATACTCTTGATTTCATTTTCCTTTTCTTTTATCTCTGTTGTCTCTTTTTCCCTACTTCTTGACATTCACACATAAAACCTGGTCATTTTAAGACTGCTGATAAGAATCCTTCTTTCCTTCTGGTCGGAAGACTAGCCATTCTATGTAATCTAGTATAATTTTTGGATTTTCATCCCTTCCCTATTAAAGCCTTCTTTTCCTAACCAAATTTTCTAATTAGGAGCTATTTTGGATACTTAAGGTTGGAAGGAAGGCTTGTCTTTGATAACTGAGGTTTTGTTATGTTTATTGTTAACTTTATACTAACCACTCATTTTAATTTCAATCATGCTTTTCAGAGTATTCTCAGTTTTATTCATAGTCTAATTGCTCAGAATTCTCTTTATACTATCAAAATACAATGTATTTTCTCCCTAGGAACCATCTCTTTTTGCTGTTGCCAAATTGTTAGAAACTGGTTTAGTTAATATGCACCGAATAGAAATTCTGTGGAGACCTCTGACTGGCCATCTCCTTGAGGTAAATTCTCTTTCTTAAATATATTTAATTTTTAAATAAACATTTGCACACTGAACTAATGATTCTAGATAGCCATTTGAAAAATCAGCATTAACTTTTTTCCCCCTTTCCTGACCGTGTACATACTTATGTTTGTACATTTTATCAAGGACTAAAGTTGTTTTGTAATTTATTTGATGAAGGAATTGGTTGCTTTTATTGGCTGAAAATGGTGACATTTTAAAGTGAGAAATATCTGTGAAATCAGCTGTTAGCTTGAGACCCCTTTCTTTTATTATACAGTCTCTTGATCCACCTCAGTTTCAGGTAGTTCTGGAACTTCAAGGCAGTTGAGGCATACAGTTAATAGTAAACAGTGCTCATTTATAGCCTTTGCTATCATCATGAGATAGCTTTTTTTTTTTTTTTTTTTTCCTTTTAATGGAGTCTTAACTCCATCACCCAGGCTGGAGTGCAGTGATGAGATCTCACTGCAACCTCTGCCTCCCAGGTTCAAGCAATTCTCCTGCCTCGCCCTCCCGAGTAGCTGGGATTACAGGCACGCACCACCACACCTGGCTTATCTTTGTATTTTTGGTAGAGACAGGATTTAACCATATTAGCCAGGCTGGTCTTGAAACTCCTGACCTCAGGTGATCCACCTGCCTTGGTCTCCCAAAGTGCTTGGATTACAGGCATGAGCCAATGCGCCTAGCCTTGGTTATGAGAGAGCTTTCTGTGAAGGGAAAAACCTGTTTGTTAACACTAACTATAGATAGTCCTGGAGAATTTTACCTGGATTTACATTGTCTTACATTCGGACTGAGGTAATTCTTAATAAATAGTTCCTGCTTAAAAACAAGCTACTTCTGCCAGTACATGTGTTTGCGTACAGTTTAGGTTTAGGTTACCATAGTTCTTTTGTGTTATTTCGAAACCTAGGAAAGCTATTATTCTTAGTAAGAAAAACAGGCTGGCTGCAGTAGCCCACACCTATAATCCCAGCACTTTGGGAGGCTGAGGTGGGAGGATTGCTTAAGCCCAGGAGTTCAAGACTGGCCTGGGCAACATAGGGAGACACCATTTCTACAAAAAATTTAAAAACTTGCCCGGGCTTGGTGGTATATGCTTGTGGTTCTAACTACTTGGGAGGCTGAATGGAGAGGATTCCTTGAACCCAGAAAGTTGATGCTGCAGTGAGCTGTGATTGCGCCACTGCGGTCTAGGCTAGGTAATGAAGTGAGAGACCGTGTCTCAAAAATAATAATAATAAATAAGAAAAACAGATGTACATGAGCTTTCCCCCCATTTTATTGGAATTACTTTTATGAATGATTAAAGGCTATACGCAGATAACTTCTTTAATGGATGGTCTCATCAAAGGGCAACTCTGTGACATATTATTTGATTAATGAGGGTAAACTTAATTAAGAACCTTGGTATTAGCTTGCTTCTTTTGTTTACCCTGATATATAATTTACTGTTATGAAATCCTTTCTTTTCTGTGAATTGTTTTAGTTTCATCTTTTTTCTTCTGTCTCTCCATTGCTTGCTCTTGCCCTTATTCAGAAGGTAAGCTAACTTACATTTTGGGTGTAATTTTTCTTCCAACCCTTATTGAACATTTGATATAACTTTTAAAATGTAAAATTGATGTGTGATTCATAGTTTAAGTATACAAATTAAACCTAATTTTATATACCTTCAGGTCTGCCAGCATCCAAACTCTCGAATGAGAGAATGGGGAGCAGAAGCTTTAACTTCCCTTATTAAAGCAGGATTAACATTTAACCATGGATCCTCCACTCTCACAAAACCAGGTTAATAAAAACTTTTCTTTTTAAAAAGAATAACTCAATATAAAATTATCCTCCTCCACAGTGTGATTTTTTTTCTTAATTTATCAAAAGACATTATTCTAGCGAGTAGGTTTCTTAACTTAATATTCTATTTATTTTGCTGCGGCCCTGAATCGTTTACAAAAGGGTAAGAGATTTTTAGGGCTGTTCTTCATAAAAAATTTTAAACATCTCTTTGAATGAACACTAACTAAATTAAATTACCTGGAATTTGGTCTCACGCGGCATAAGTTTTCCTCTTCATGCAGTGCTAAAGTGTTTGTTTTGGAGCCTCTTTTGCTTGTCTTTACCTGGTCTCTGGATTTTTTTTTTTTTTTTTTTCTCACTACCCTTACATGGAGGGAAATAAATGGCAGAAGAAACAAGCACATATGAAATAGCATTTTTATTTTTAAACATAATTGCTAAATTATTTTTTTTACTTTCAGAGGTTTTACTTTTATCATGAATTCTTTGTCCTGACTCTATTATTGTACCCACTTTTTAAAAAGTCTAACCAAAGTTTTATTGCTTTCAGACTGAGTAGGCAATGAGGACACTTGTATTTATTTTTTAACTTTTTAAATATAAAACAATATGGACTTACATCATGAATTTGGCCAGATGTCCATCCTTGCACGTGTCTGTGCCTAATCTCCTTGGTATCATTTCAATTTTAGTTATATTGTACTACTGAAGCAAGCACAGAATGAGGCCCATTTAATAACCATTCCAATTGCCCGTCGTCATTCTTATTGTATTGTTAATTGCTATTCCAAGAAATTGAGCTAACACATAATATTTGAACTATTACCTCCTGGATAAGATGATGAATAAGACAGGAAAAGCATATTATTTCATATGTTCTTGCAACAATTTGAATTTCTTTTGAAAAAATAACACCCTTTTCCATTTATTTTGATATCCTCAACGTCCAGCTTAATACCTTAGTGCATAGTGAAAGATTTAGAAATGTTTATTCATGTGAATGAACCAAATAAAGGCAATCCCCCCCCTAGAGAGAAGAAAGTTTAAGCAGAATGAAGGGTTTTCAGATGCTGAAAAGGGATAGACAGATGGGCTTTTTTTTTTTTTTTTTTTTTTTTTTGAGGACGGAGTCTCGCGTCTGGTCGCCCAGGCTGCGGAGTGCAGCTGGCCGCGATCTCAGCTCATTGCAAGCCTCCGCCTCCCGGGCGCTTTACGCCCAATTCTCCTGCCCTCAGCCTCCCGGAGTAGGCTGGGACTACAAGCCGCCCGGCCACTCGCCCGGGCCTAGTTTTTTGCTATTTTTTTTTTAGTAGGGAGACGGGTTTCACCGCTGTGTAGCCAGGATGGTCTCGATCTCCTGACCTCGCTGATCCACCCGCTTCTCGGACCCTCCCCAAAGTGCTGGATTACAGGCTGAGGCCACCTGCCGCCCGGTCCGACAGATGGCTTTTTTTAACTCTCTAACAAATTTCGTGGTTTTTTTGTCACCTTTGCTTAATACCTTATAAGTATTATAGCTTCTATTACTACATCACACTTGAGAATTTTACATTTAAGTACATATGATATACATTAATAAAGTAAATGAAAGGTCATTTTAGAAATTGGGAATTGATTCCCTCTCTCCAAATATAGCTGGAGATATATTTCCTTTAGTGACATTTATTTCTATTATTTATGGAGTCTATAATTAGTATATTTTAAAGTAAGATAACTTCCCATTTACCTAAAATCTAACTTCTTGAAAGTTGATTTTTTTCTCTTACTTAAAAATATAGATTTGCCTTTAATAATTACTGTTAGATAAATGATATTTGATGTTTATTTTAGTAGAAAAATTCCAAATGGGCATGGTGGCTCACACCTGTTAATCCCAGCACCTTGGGAGGCCAGGGTGGGTAGATCACCTGAGGTCAGGAGTTCAAGACCAGGCTGCCCAACATGGTGAAACCCTGTCTCTACTAAAAATACAAAAATTAGCCGGGCATGGTGGTGCGTGCCTGTAATCCCAGCTACTCAGGAGGCTGACATAGGAGGATCACTTGAACCAAGGAGGTGGAAGTTGCAGTGAGCCAAGATTGTGCCACTGCACTCCAGCCTCCTGGGTGACAGAACGAGACTCTGAAATGGAGTCAAAAAAATGAATAAAACATAAAAATTTCTATTTCCCATAGTAGTCTGAATGGAGATGAATTTAAACTTAAAAAGCAACAGCAAAGCCTTCTTGTCTTTTTGGACTTCTCTTCCTAATTAGTTTCTTGCCCCTTTTCAGAGGCTGCAGTTGCTTTTATTGAACCCGTTAAAGGAGATGTCCAATATTAATCATCCAGATATTCGACTCAAGCAGTTAGAATGTGTGTTGCAGATTCTGCAGAGTCAGGGAGACAGTCTTGGGCCTGGATGGCCATTAGTGCTTGGAGTCATGGGAGCAATCAGAAATGATCAAGGGTAAGTATTTAAAATTATTTGAGAAAAAATATGTATGAAAAATAAAATATAAATAAAATACAATTAACATCCATCCTAAAATCTTGAAATAATGGTTATTTTTTTTCATGTATGCGCTTCCTGCTTAAAGCTAAGATCTATAATAGTTTTTCTTAACTCTACCCCTAAGTGGCTACAGGCAATTTTTAGGGATCACCTTTGGTTTGGAAAGATGGAAAATTGCTCTTTATTTGACATTCATGCAAGAATACAAGATTCTTACTTATAAGATACATGAAACAATCTAACCAATTTTATAACACATCCAAAGATTGAGTTGTTGTGTTTTGTTAAAATAAATAAATTATTTGATAAGATGTGAAGTAACATTTAGGGCTTGACCTCCCTATGTATATTAGGCAGTCAGAAATTGCTTTAAAGTAACTTTTTCATTACTTTTAAATTTATTAAACATTTATTCTGTACATAGTGTATTTCAGATACTATGCGTGATAGTTATTCTGATTACACAGGTAAATAGCTCCCACCCTAGACATAGAATCCTAGTGAGAAAGTATAGTTATATACTGCCTAACGTTTCAGTTAACAACAGACCACATATATGATGGAGGTCCCATAAGATTTTAATACTCTGTTTTTACTGTACCCTTTCTATGTTTAGATATGTTTCAGTACATAAATACTTACATTGTGTTACAGTTGCTTACAGTATTCAGGACAGTAGCAAGCTGTACAGGTTTGTAGCCCAGGAGCAATAAGCTATACTATATAGCCCAGGTGTGTAGTAGGTTGTATCATCTAGGTTTGTGTCAGTACACTCTGTGATGTTCATACGGCGACAGAATCGCCTAATGACACATTTCTCAGAACATATCCTCGTCAGTAAGCAATACATGACTGTAGTTTGTTATGCCACAAAAAGAAGAAACCTTCAGCAGGAGGAGGACAGAGCCAAAATTATGAAGGAGATCTTGTATACTTATATAAATGATTTGAATTTATCCAGAATACATTTGGGAGACATTTTGGGATTTTAAATAGAGGAATGACATAATCACATGAATTTGATAGATATCACTGTGACAGTAGCATGGAAGGGAAGGTGGGAAATGAGAATGCCTACAAGTGCTCACTAGAAGAAAGAGATGGATTTGAGCTTCTTAACGGATTGACTGTAGAGGGACATAGGGGAAAATAGCAATCAGGAATGACTTCTGGATTTCTGACTTAGGCAGTTTAGTGGGGAATGGTAGTATCATTAACTAAATAGGGAATACACAAGGAAGAGCAAATTTGGAGGGGACATATGGATTGTTTAACTTTTGGGGTAGGAGATTGCAGTGGAGAGATTCAGCAGACAGACATTGGATAGAATTTTTCTGTAATTCTATAGTAACACAATGTCTTGTTTTGATGACTAGTTCCGAAGTTACAGATGACCAAGATGCTTGAGAATATTACGGAACATTAATTTTATAATAATAAAATTCTTTAAATACTACAAAATACTGAGATAATTAAATTGAAAAGAGATCAGCTTAGATCAAGCTTAAGTGTCTTCTCCCAACCTGCAATGTGTTGTATTAAATAGGGCATTATAGTAATGATATAATGAATTAATGGGTATAAAACACTTAGAAAGTATGTGACCTACTAAACGCTCAGAGTATTAGCAATTATACTTATCATTTTATTATTATTATTTTTTACCACCAGGATTTTTCTCCAAAATGAAATACTTCCTATTATATTTATTTGAAATTCAAAATTTACCCTTTTCTCACAGACTGGATGTGGGTTTTATATTTCTTTGAATATTTAATAAGATGTAGTATGGATATAAAAGAATGAGGAACTCTTTTCAGTAAATTGTGTGTATTTAGATGTACTGGTTACTGTACAAGATATCAGGGATACAGTGAGGAGAAAAATAACTGTAACTAACTTCCCATTCTCATTTATTGTCTAAGTTTTCTTTGGTTAATTGGTATGAAATACAAATAGAAGTAATATGATGTTAATACTTTATTTTTTAACTTGTTTTTATTTCTTATTGCCTGTAAGCTTCTTTCTTTGTTTTTGTTAATTTGTTTAAGTAAGCATATCTTTTTTACATTTATGTAAATGTTAAAATACTTTATGATCGATATTAGGAGTTTCTTATTTAAATTCTAAAATAAAATTTTACTTCAAATTATTGTAAAATATGTATTTTTACACATTTCTTTTAAATGCGTAAGTAAGGCTGGGTGTGGTAGCTCGTGCCTGTAATTGTAGCACTTTGGGAGGCTAAGGCAGGAGGATCGCTTGATCCCAGGAAATTGAGACCAGCCGAGGCAACATAGTGGGACTCTGTCTCCACAAAAAAAAAAAAAAAGAGGCATGGGGGTGTGCACCTGTAGTCCCAGCTACTGGGGAAGCTGAGGTGGGAGGATCACGTGATCCGGGGAGGTTGAGATGAGGTATGATCGCACCCCTGGACTCCAACCTGAGTGACAGATTGAGACCCTGTCTCAAAAATAAATAACTAAAATAAGTGCATCTGTATACATTTTGCTTTCAGAGAATCCTTGATACGAACTGCATTCCAGTGTCTTCAGTTGGTTGTGACAGATTTTCTACCAACAATGCCTTGTACTTGCCTGCAAATAGTTGTAGATGTTGCAGGTAGCTTTGGTCTCCATAACCAAGAACTCAATATTAGTTTAACTTCAATAGGTTTATTGGTAAGTATCGTTGTCCTTAGAATATAATATAATTTAGAAATCATTGTTACTCAGTTGGGAGCGAATGCTAAGCAAATATACTTTTAGCTCTTTGTGAATTGTTTATATGGCTTTTAAATTTCAAACTTACGTCTGTGTGAAGGATTAAATAACATCACTTAAATATTAATAACAAAATGTTGTCCTTAGAATATAATATAATTTAGAAATCATTGTTACTCAGTTGGGAGCGAATGCTAAGCAAATATACTTTTAGCTCTTTGTGAATTGTTTATATGGCTTTTAAATTTCAAACTTACGTCTGTGTGAAGGATTAAATAACATCACTTAAATATTAATAACAAAATGTTTGAAATAATTTTCATACATTGAACTGAAGTTTGGATTTTACAGGGTTTGTCATGAAAGGGTTTAGTAAACAATAGTACACACAAGGGAAATCTTCAGTTGACTTTTATGTGAACCAATTACCTTAGCCTCTGACCAGAAAATCAACTTGTACTTTGAAGCCTTGAAGCCAAGCATTGGCTTTTTATCTTTAGCCATGAAAGTCCTACATGACGTCTTCAAGTAGAAGGCTGTTTCAGGCTGGGCAGAGTAGCTGATGTCTGTAATCCCAGCACTTTGGGAGGCTGAGGTGGGAGGATTGCTGAGGCCAGGAGTTTGAGACCAGCCAGGGCAATAAAATGAGACCTCTGTCTCTACTAAAAATTAGCTGTGTGTGGTGGTGCATATCTGTAGTCTCATCTATATGGGAGGCTGGGATAGGAGGACTGCTTGAGCCCAGTGATTGGAAACTGCAGTGAGCTATGAACACACCACTGCACTCCAGCCTTGGCGACAGACCTTGTGTCTGTAAAAAATAAAAATAAAAATAAAAAGGCTGTTTTGTCTATATTGAAAATCTGTTGGTCAGTGTAGCCACCTTCATGAGTGATCTTAGCTATATCTAGATAACTTGCTACAGCTTCTACATCAGCACTTGCTGCTTCACCTTGTACTTGTAGGTTATGGTGATAACGTCTTTTCTTAAACCTCATGAACTAGCCCCTGCTAGCTTCAGACTTTTCTTCTGCAGCTTCCTCACCTTGCTCAGCCTTTATAGAATTGAGGAGAGTTAGGGCCTTGCTCTGGATTAGGCTTTGGCTTAAGGGAATCTTGCAGCTGGTTTGACCTTCTATCCAGACAGCTAAAACTTTCTTGATATCATCAATAAGGCTTGTGTACTTTCTTCTTTCTCTGTTTTTTTTTTTTTTTTCTGAGACAGAGTCTTGCTCTTGTTGCCCAGGCTGAAGTGCAATGGTGTGATCTCGGCTCACTGCAAACTCTGCCTCTCGTGTTCAAACGATTCTCCTGCCTCAGCCTCCCACATAGCTGGAATTACAGGCACCTGCCATGATGTACTTTTCATTTGTTTGCTCTTTGGAGTAGCACTTTCCGTTTCCTTCAAGAACTTATCCTGTGCATTCACAACTTGACTCACTGGCACAAGAGGCCTAGCTTTTGGCCTGTCTTGGTTTTCAGTGTGCCTTCCTCACTAAGCTTAATTATTTATAGTTTTTGATTGAAAGTGAGAGAAATGCGACTATTCCTTTTCCTTGAACACTTACAGGTCATTGTAGGGTTATTAATTGGCCTAATTTCACTGTTGTTGTATCCCAAGAAATAGGGAGGCCTGAGAAGAAGTAAAAAGATGAGGAAACAACCTGATGAGGAAACAGTCAGAAAACTCACATTAAGTTTGCCATCTTACATAGGTGCGGCTCATGTGCCCCAAAATAGTTACAATTGTCACATCAAAGATCAGGGATCATAGATCACCATAACAGACAGAGTAATAATTTAAAAGTTTGAAATAATACAAGTATTACTAAAATGTGACACAGAGACACAGTGATCACATGCTGCTGGAAAAAGTGGTACCAACAGACTTGTTCAATGCAGGGTTGCCACAAATCTTCAATTTATAAAAATTGCAATTATCTGTGAAGCACAACAAAGAGAAGTGCAATAAAACAAGATATCCCTGTAGTGAAATCTTAGAGAATTGTTAACATTACATGAAATAAACATGCACAGAATTGTTTTCAACATATATTTAAAGGCAATTATTTAGAATCTTTTAAATGTGTATTAAAATTTGGAAGTTTTATAAATTTGAACTTTAAATTTTCCTCACAAGCTAGATACATTACTGCATTCAGCTCTTCCTACATTCAGCTCTGACTATTTGTGGCTTCTGCATCTGTAGATTCAGCCAACTATAAATAGAAATTTTTTTTTTAAACAGGATAGTTGTGTCTGTACTGAACATGTACAGGCTTTCTTGTCAGTATTACCTAAACAGTACAGTATAACAACTAGTTACATAGCATTTACCTTGTGTTAGGTATTAAAAGTTATCTAGTATTATTCAAAGTATATGGGAGGATGTGTGTAAGTTATATGCAAATACTACACCATTTTATTTAACGCACTTGAGGATTTGTGGATTTAGGTATGGGGTGGGAGGTCCTGAAACCAGTCCCCTTGGATACCGAGGGACAACTGTATTTTACTATTACTATTATTTTTCCCATTTTTACATGGGGAAAATGTAAGCATGTTGCATATATAATTGCAAGTGGGTGGCTAGTTCAGCATTACTTAAATTACTGCTGGATAGCACCTCCTTTGTTTTACATTTATGTTCACAGTACTGGATTCCCTATATTTTAACCATTGGCATAATTATCATTAATTTGTACTGTGGTTGACAATGAATTATAAGGTATGTTTAGTAACAGTGATTGCTCTTTTATGAAATTACAAACTTATTAAACAATATTAAGGAATTATTAACATTGTTAGGATGTGATAATGATATTATAGTTATATTTTTTATAGTTAACAGCTGTTATATTTAGGTGGTAGATATATCAATATGTTTAAATTCATTATACTATTCTTGTTTTTTGTATGTTCTTGACATTTTTTATAATAAAAAAGTAAAAAAAAAAAAAGTTAGCAAAAGATTGTTTTCCCACTTTCTCCTGAAATAATATAGAGACATTGACAGAGGAAGAGATGTTTTCATTGAACCTGTTCTACCAGGAAAGAGATATTTGAAGTAATGTTTTAAAGTTTTACTCTGAAAGGTAGAACAGCCACATGTTGCATATTTATGTGTTTAAAACAAAACCTTGAATGAACTAATATTTTCTACTTTGCTTTTAGTGGAATATTTCAGATTATTTTTTCCAAAGAGGGGAAACTATTGAAAAAGAATTAAATAAGGAAGAGGCAGCACAGCAAAAGCAGGCAGAAGAGAAAGGAGTGGTTTTAAATCGGCCGTTCCACCCTGCACCGCCATTTGATTGCTTGTGGTTATGTCTTTATGCAAAATTGGGTGAACTATGTGTGGATCCCCGTCCTGCTGTCAGGAAGAGTGCAGGGCAAACTCTGTTTTCTACAATTGGTGCACATGGAACTTTATTACAGCATTCAACCTGGCACACTGTTATCTGGAAGGTATTGTAAAATAGATTGGACTATCAGCTTTTAGTGAAACATGCTTATATATTAATACTTTTTCAGTTAAACTTATTTCTTTTAATTTTTAAAGAATTTTCATGTATTTGTGTATTTGACAAAACAGGAAATAATAACTGTGTCATACTGTAAATTGTACCTCACACAGAGCAAATTAAATATTAACAGCCTTATCTCTGTTTCTGTCTTCATCTCTTATTATCACTTTCGTGATTTCTGCCTTTGTCTTTCTCTCTCCTTTTCCCCCCCGTTTTCCCAAATTGTAAAACCAGGAGTTACTAAACAACAAAGGGTAATCAGTCCCTTACAATAGAGTGGAAAGCTTTTGGGGTTTTGTTTGTTTTACTTTTGAAGTCTACTTATAAATATGTAATTTAAATATAATCAAAAGAGAATTTTATCAACAGGTGAATATCAATAGTAATGAAGTTTACTTGTAGACTCACCAAACAAAAGTAACCTCCAAATGGTATATTGTACATATAATGTTTATTCATTAAATTACAATTTCATTTTTTTCTTCTTTTGAAACTTTCTAATAAAATCAGCAGTTTATTAGTGATCATTCCCTCTTTGCTAAAAGTCTCTTCTTTTTTGTTCAATCTGTTCCATTATAATAAAATTCTGTTTATTATCCTTTCATGTGCTTTTGTGAGTTTTTCAAATTAATAGACCCCAAAATGTCTTCTTAAAAAATTAATGGACTGGACATGGTGGCTTACGCCTGTAATCCCAACACTTTAGGAGGCTGAGGCAGCAGGATCACCTGAGGTCAGGGGTTCGAGACCAACCTGGCCAATATGGTGAAACCCCATCTCTACTAAAAATTGTAAGAAAAAATAGCTGGGTGTGGTGGTGCACACCTGTAATCCCAGCTACTCGGGAAGCTGATGTACGAGAATCTCTTGCACCTGGGAGGTGGAGGTTGTAGTGAGCCAAGATCATGTCACTGCACTCCAGCCTGGGTGACACAGTGAGACTGTCTCAAAAAAATATATAATAATAATAACACTCTGTGTTCCCAAATAAAATAATCCAAAACCCTGTTTTGTTTTCACTTTTATTTTTTTAAAGTGATAAACATTATATATATTATAGTAAAAAACCCTCTTTCCTTCTGTCTTCTATTTCATTTCCATCCCATAGTTCCTCCTCAGATCACAAACATGCTTAATTCTCCCATACAGTTTGTTTTTAATCTAATACTTTTCTAATTTTCCTTTCAAGCAACTTCATTTTTTATCTTCTTGCTGCCTAATTCTTAATGATTTTTTTCTCACACCCCTTGCATTGTTTTATTTTCTGTAATTGATTTCTACTTCAGTCTCTTAAACATTAGAGTGTAACAGAATCACCTTGAAGACTTGTTAAAGCACAGATTGTTGAGCCATTATTGTCAGCCCTCCCCCAACTTGGGTTTCTCATTATTTTGACCTGGAGTGAGGCCTGAGAATTTGTATTTCTGTCAAGTTCCTGGGTGAAGCTTGATGCTGCTGGTTAGTTCAGAGACCACTTTGAGAAACACAGAAATTATTCATAGGCTACAGTTGATCTTTTCTTGTGAGTGAAAGATAGGGTCTTTCTCTGTCACGCAGGCTTGAGTGCAGTGGCCTGATCGTAGCACACTACAGCCTTGACCTGCCAGGCTCAAGTGATCCTCCCACCTCGGCCTCTTGAGTAGCTGGGATTATGGGCTCACACTACCAAGCCCAGCTAATTTTTGAAATTTTTTTTGTAGAGACAGTCTCACCATATTGCCCCAGCTGTTCTCAAACTCCAGTCTTCAAGCAATGCTCCCCACTTTATGGCCTTCCAAAGCACTGGGATTACAGGTGTGAGCTGTCTCCAGTAATTCTACTTTTGTCCTGGACCCCTCTCCTTAGCTTTTTTGTTTTGTTTTGTTTTGTTTGTTTCTTTTGAGAGGGAGTCTTGCTCTGTCACCCAGGCTGGAGCGCAGTGGTGCAGAGCTCCACTCACTGCAAGCTCTGCCTCCCGGGTTCACGCCATTCTCCTGCCTCAGCCTCCCAAGTAACTGGGACTACAGATGCCCGCCACCACACCTGGCTATTTTTTTTTTTGTATTTTTGGTAGAGACGGGGTTTCACTGTGTTAGCCAGGATGATCTCGATCTCCTGACCTTGTCATCTGCCCACCTCAGCCTCCCAAAGTGCTGGGATTACAGACGTGAGCCACCACGCCTGGCCGGCTTTGTTCTTTTCTTATACATTACCCCATAGATCCTCCATTGATACTTCAACAAGTCTTATATTTTATCCAGTTAATTTTATTTTATTTTTTATTTAAGACAGTATCTCACCCTGTTGCCCAGGATGGAGTGCAGTGACATGATCATGCTCACTGCAGCCTCAACCTCTCCTGGGGGCTCAGGTGATCCTCCCACCTCAGCCTCCCGAGTAGCTGGGACTACAGATGTATACCACCACATTTGGCTAATTTGGGTTTTTTTTTTTTTTTAGGGACTGGGTTTCGCCATGTTACCCAGGCTGGTCTTGAACTCCTGGGCTCAAGCAATCTGCCCACCTTGGCCTCCCAAAGTGCCAGGATTACAGATGTGAGCCATTGTGTGCAGCCTTATTTTTTTATATTCCATGATAAACTTAAGAATATATAATTATGGCCAGGCACAGTGGCCCATGCCTATAATCCCAGCACTTTGGGAGGCCGAGGCGGGCGGATCACCTCAGGTCAGGAGTTCAAGACCAGCCTGGCCAACATGATGAAATCCCATCTCTATTAAAAATACAAAAATTAGCTGGTGTGGTGGCAGACACCTGTAATCCCAGCTACTCAGGAGTCTGAGGCAGGAGATTCGCTTGAACTTGGGAGGCAGAGGTTGCAGTGAGGTGAGCTTGTGCCAGTGCACTCCAGCCTGGGTGATAGAGTGAGACTCCATCTAAAAAAAAAAAAAACAACAACAAAAAAAGAATGTATAATTACCTTTATTGGTCAGTTTCCTCCAATATATAGGGATTGATAAGACTTTCAGGTATATTTTTGGTCACACTTTATAGATTCCTATGCTGTTGCCATTATGCTATTACTTAAGCTATATTATCAATGCATTTTAAATGACATTTTTATAAATATTTAGGTACTCTTTCATCTACTGGACAGAGTTCGAGAGTCCTCTACCACTGCAGACAAAGAAAAGATTGAGTCTGGAGGTGGCAATATTCTCATTCATCATTCAAGGGACACAGCCGAGAAGCAGTGGGCTGAGACATGGGTGTTAACATTGGCTGGAGTAGCAAGGATCTTCAACACTAGAAGATATTTGCTGCAACCTTTAGGTATACATATATTTTTTTCTGGTTATACAAGTAATCAATGTTAAAAGAAATTTAGAAAATACAGACAATTCTTTTAGAGTTCATATACAATGCTACTACCTAAGAATAATCTACCTTAACTTAGTCTTTATGTGTGGTGTGTGTGTAAGCATGTGTATTTTCATTTGTTTCATTGAGAAATTATTTAATGTGTACCTACTGTGGGCTAGCGTCTAGGGGAATAAAATGAAAGGCAAAATACACATCATTCTTGCTATCATGGGCATGAGGAAGTACCCATAATTACATAAATAAAGGCAAAATTTCTACAATGGCATGTTACAAGGAATGGTACGTTGTGAGCTTCAGTAAGTATTTGACCTGGCCAATGAATTCCAGATGGGCTTTCCTGAGAAAGCAATAGTTTTCCTGAGATCTGAAGGGTAGGAGTTCATCAGGTAAGAGTAAGATGAAGTGTGGAGAGCCTTACAGTCAATGAGAGAATGTAAAAGAGACAAGAGAAGATTGAGGAAAAGAGATGGTGGACCCTAGCATGTTTAAAGGTCTAGAATGAAGAGAATAAGAAAGAGTTTGATTATCAAAGAGATTGAGAGGTAATGAAAGGCCAGATCATCCAGATCATGTAGAATGTGTTAGGAGAAAGTTAGGAGGCTGGGCAGGGTGGCTCATGCCTATAATCTCAACACTTTGGAAGGTGGAGGCAACAGGATAGCTTGAGCCCAGGAGATTGAAACCAGCCTGAGAAATATAATGAGATCTTGTCTCTACAAAAATTTTTTTAAAATAAAAAATCATCCAAATGTGGTGGTGCACACCTGCACTCCCAGCTACTTGGGAGGCTGAGGTGCAAGGCTTGCTTGAGCCTGGGATGTGGAGGTTGCTGCAGTTAGCCAAGATTGTGCCTCTGCACTCAAGCCTTGGTGACAGAGTGAGACCCTGTCCCCACTCCAAAAAAGTTAGGATTTCATCCTAAGAACAATGAAAAAAACTAATAGATTTTAATTCATGATTTGACATGATCAAATATGCACTTCAAAAAGATCATAAAGTGCATATCTTAGTGTGCATGTAGAATGGAATGGCAACAAAGAAGGATGACATGATGTTGTTGGACTGGTTAGGAAACTGTTGGTTGTGTGTATCGGTGGTTCTCAAACAGGGCCCATTTTTCTCCCATAGGACATTTGGCAATTTTGGAGACATTTTTAGTTGTCATAACTGGGGAAGGTTGAGCATTACTGTCATCTGGGGAGGGTAGAGGCAAGGGTTGACACTACACATCTTACAGTGCACATTTTACAATGCAGCCTCCTATAACAAATAATTATCCAACCAGAAATGTCAATGGTACTAAGACTGAGAAACCCGGTTGCCGACTGTACTACTTTTAATTCTGGTGGTAATGCTGGTGTGCTGGTGGTGGTAGAAAAAGGTGAACAGAGATACTTTTGTACATAGTTATGAGCATGTTGTACACATTATTTTATCTATTTTATTATTTTGTGTTTGGCATTTTTTAAACTTCTTTGTGTTAAAGGACAAGCATATTTACTCATTCCATAGGCATTTTTATATGTTGTTCTTTATGTGCACTTTTTTCTCCTTTTTTCCAAAAATAATTTGCTGTGTCCGATCCATTTTGCATTGTAGGGCTTGGCATATGTATTTTTAAATATTGGGATTTTTTTCATGTAAAATTTACATACAGTGAAATGCACAAATTTTCACTGTACATTTGCTAAGTTTTGGCAAAATAAGCATTGTTTTTAGTACCTTCATGATATTTCTCTTAAAAGCTAAGAACTAATAGATTTAGTTTTTTTTTTTTTTTTTATGGAGTCTCGCTCTTGTTGCCCAGGCTGGAGTGCAATGGCACGATCTTAGCTCACTGCAACCTCCGCCTCCCAGATTCAAGCAATTCTCCTGCCTCAGCCTCCCAAGTAGCAGGGATTACAGACAGGCATGCGCCACCATGCCCAGCTAATTTTGTATTTTTAGTAGAAATGGGGTTTCTTCATGTTGGTCAGGCTGGTCTCAAACTCCTGACCCCAGGTGATCTGCCCACCTTGGCCTCCCAAAGTGCTGGGATTACAGGTGTTAGCCACCACGCCCAGCCTAGATTTAGATTTTTTTTTAAATGAAGACATAAGACAATTAATGTCTTTGATCATTCTTTGTAACTTGATGACTAAGAAATGATATTTGTTATTTTAGAATAAGTTTTATATTTTTAACATAACCATGTGCAATATATAATTACATCTAGTCTTTTAGAGGGACTCCCTCTCTGACATAAAATATGTTAATAGAGAAATTGCTGGAGTTTTTCTCCCTAAATGGCACAGGATATTCTAAATCTGATATTAGGTCACCATTCTGATTGACAAATGTAATGATTCATGAGACTTTTAAACTGTGATGGCAACAGGTAGAAGTGTTTTAATTGTTTGACATTTTAAAATGTAAGTTGTCAAAACTTTTAAACAGTTTACTTAAAATTCTGTGTTTTTATTGTATGTAAATTTTGCCTCTTTTTTTTTTTGAGATAAGAGTTTCAGAGTTTCACTCTTGTTGCCCAAGCTGGAATGCAGTGGTGTGATCTTGGCTCACTGCAACCTCCGCCTCCTAGGTTCAAGCTATTCTCCTGCCTCAGCCTCTGAGTAGCTGGGATTATAGGCGCCTACCACCATGCCCAGCTAATTTTTTGTATTTTTAGTAGAGACATTTAGGTTTCATCATGTTGGCCAGACTGATCTCAAACTCCTGATCTAAGGTGATCCATCTGCCTTGGCCTCCCAATGTGCAAGGATTACAGACATGAAGCACTGGGCCCAGCCTTCAATTTTTAATAAAAAGAATATGGTGGGGAAAGATGCATATAACTAGGCAGGTGTTATGGTTTGTCCAGAGTAGGCAGATAGTACCTATTGTTTTATACCAGACCTACTTCAAGCTTTTCTGTTAACCAACTGTTTTCTCAGGAATTTGGGGTTTATCCCTTTTTTAAAAAAATCTGGTCATTTATCACCTTTCCAAAGTGAAAGTTCTTAAACTTTGATTATTTATTTTACATGTTTCATAGCCTACTTATGTTGTACTGCTTTGGAAAATATCAGCTTTCCTAATTTTTTACATCATTTTAATGTAGGTATGTGGATAATAATCCATGTTATTAACAAAGCCATTAGGCTTGTTTGCTGTAGTAAAAAGATGTGGCTGGACATGGTGGCTCATGGCTGTAATCCCAGCCCTTTGGAAGGCTGAGGCAGGAGGATTGCCTGAGCCCAGCCTGGGCAACATGGTGAAACCCTGTCTCTACAAAAAATACAAAAATTAGCCAAGCATGGTAGTGAGCATCTGTTGTCCCAGCTACTTAGGAAGCTGAAGTGGGAGGATCTCTTGAGCCCAGGAGTTCAAGACCAGACTGGGCAACATAGCAAGACCCACCCCATCACTAAAAAAAAAAATTTTTAAATAGATTAGCCAGGCATGGTGGCATGTGCCTGTGGTCCCAGCCACACTTGGGAGGCTGAGATGGGAGAATCACTTGAGCCCAGTGAGCCATGATCATACCACATGATGCTCTGGCCTGGGTAACAGAGTGCAATACCATCTCTTAAAAAAAAAAAAAGAAAAAGAAAAAAATTCTGCAGCTCTAAAATAATTTAAATATGAAAACTAAAGTATAAAGTTAAGATTTATATGGAGTACGACATAGTTTATCTTAAATATTTAGACCAATAAAAAACATGTATTATACTGTCCTAAGTTACAACTTTTCCAATGATTCTCTGATTAAGAATGAGAACGTCTTACTTAATCATTAATAAAGGTAGATGGATAGACTGAAGATGTTACTGAAATGCTTTTGTTTCAACCTCATTGATTTATTTTTCTGTTCTTCTTAGGCAGAAGTTCTGGGAAATTGTATAAATATGTATAAGTACATACATATTTTGGGGTTTAAAATATTTTTTTATTTCAGTAGCTTTTGGGGTACAAGTGGTTATTGGTTACATGGGTGAATTGTATAGTGATGAAGTCTGAGATTTTAGTGCACCCATCACTTACCTGAGTTTTGTTTTTAAGATTGAAACATTATTTGATATATCCGTCATCCTCTTCTTGGTGCCCTTTGTTCCTATATCTGAAAATTTTTTTAATCGGATTTCTTGGTTGTGATAATTTTAATTCCCATTGTTAGTATCTTAGTACCTAGTCATATATTTTCAGTTCTGTAGGATTTTAAGCAGAAAATTAAGCAAATATGCTTTCAAGTGTCTAATATTAAGAGAAAATTTGATCACTTTTATAATAGTTTTCTTCTCTTCCTAATATAGGAGATTTTTCAAGAGCTTGGGATGTTCTTCTTGACCATATACAATCAGCAGCACTCAGCAAAAACAATGAAGTATCTCTGGCTGCTCTGAAAAGCTTCCAGGAAATTTTACAGATTGTGTCCCCTGTCAGAGACTCGGATAAGCCTGAGACACCACCTGTAGTTAATGTACCTGTGCCTGTTCTTATAGGGCCCATATCAGGCATGAGCAGGCCATTTGTAAGAACAGATTCCATTGGAGAAAGACTTGGAAGATATAGTAGCTCTGAGCCACCCATTGTTACTGATGAGCTTGAAGATTTGAATCTATGGTGGGCTGCGTGGAATACCTGGTATAGAATTGGATCTGAAAGTACTAAGCCTCCTGTTACTTTTGATAAACTAACCTTTATTCCTAGCCAGCCTTTTCTTACAGCTTTAATTCAGATATTTCCAGCTCTCTACCAACACATAAAAACTGGTTTCAACATGGATGACTTGCAAAAGTTGGGAGTCATATTGCACAGTGCTATTTCAGTCCCAATAAGTTCAGATGCATCCCCTTTTATTCTTCCATCTTATACCGAAGCAGTTTTGACAAGTTTACAGGAAGCTGTACTTACAGCTTTAGATGTTCTCCAAAAGGTAATATAATTTGAGTGGCTATCTAAGTAATAATGCATATAGTTCTCTGAAATTTTTTGTTTTGCTATAGATTTGCAGGGATAAATTTTAGATCATCAGGATTGTTTTATATGTATACTTTGGGACAAACTGAGGATTGTCAAGATCTAGGTATTTTGAAAACTTGTGGTTTTCTGATGTATTTTGAAAGGTAATTCATGTATGTTTTGAATCTTAAAGAAGCTGCCTGCATCCTCATGTTTCACTTCACCAGGATTTTTGGTTTGTCCATGCAAGTCTTCACAAGAGGATATAATATTTGGAATAAAAGTTTTAGTAAAGTACTTTTATAATTAGAAAATTGATAAGCAGTGGGATTTTTAAAAATCTGTGCTTAAATTTAGCTCTGAAATTATTGAAAGCCTATATTAAAAAAAAGAAATTTATGAAAAGTATTTTTCCTCAGTTTTTAAAGAGATTTTTACTGTGTGTATTTTGTTATTGCAAAAAAAAAAACTATTCAGACAAACATCTAAAATTATGGAGCAAATTCAGATTAGCAAGCAAGACTAGATCAAATTCAAAGTGTTTTTTAGACTATCAAGATAAATTGATAGCACAATTCACAGTCATCAAAATGCTAAGCAAAAATCGCCAACTGAGTAGCCAGCCATTCCAACAAAGTAAAGACATTCTAATAAGATTGGAGTAAATCTAGATTCTGATCACACATGTTATCAGTAACCATTTGTGTAGTGTAAATTAGATTTCTGATTAACTGCATCTTACCCAACTGGAATGATAAAAATTTTCACAGTAAGAATTTCTACTGTACCATGATACCTCCTAATTACCTCTGGAAGAAGTTTAGCTGAGCAACAGTTCTTGAACTGTTTAACCCTAGTTGTGTTGTGCAGGAAATGTGAGGAAACTAAAAATAAAAGACTCTGGCATTTAAAAAAATTCAGTGTAGGGATATTGGTTTTCTACAATTGAACTCAAAATACCCATCTTTATTTTCAATGAGGAAGAAAAGTAGCCTGTCAGTAATTACCCACCCTGTCCTTGGACATGCAAATAAGTTGCTTATAGACTTCAGGGGATGGAAGAGTTATCCTATCAGAAAAGAAAATAAGACATAGGCCTTTTGAGATACCCGTAATTTGGTACTGTCATTCAGATCTTTGATTCAGGTTTTTATATATGTGTACAGGATAAACAAGAAACAACTTTTTTTTTTTTCAGAAAAAAAGTGTAAATTTTATTTTTAAAAAACTCTGCTTTAGCAGTGAGAGGAAAAGTGAAATCATTTATCCCAACTACTAGTAATTTGTTCTGAGCTTTTAATAGCTTTGAAAACAAAATATACCTTCAGTCTGAAACTTAGGAAGGGTTATTGTTGTTCATTTATATTATTTAAAAGTATTAATGTTCACACTAGCCATTGTTGTGTTGTATGATTACCTAAATGATGTTTCGTAGACCTTGAATGTAAGATTTTTAATGGGTTTCTAGTATCCCCTAACAGAAAAACATATATTTTATTATCAGAGTGTTTTTATATTTTCTTCCACAGGTATGAGAAAATTTTTGCACAAGCCAAATATACTTGCTTTTGGACTTTATCCTTAAACTAATAGTTATCCAGCAAAACATTTTATAGATAGAA
>NW_016808194.1:1538787-1542132 GCF_001698545.2 Rhinopithecus bieti
GATATGCATTTTATTCTTTCTTCCTATCAGATTATTTGAAGTAAGAAACCTAGAGAAACTAGTTACTGTTTATTAAAATGTTTTCTTATATTAAAATATTTTAATTTATTTTAAATCAAATATATTTAGATACATTTTACATTAAATATACACAGCCCTGTTAAAAATTAATCCATACATTTCTTTTAGAAACAAATTTTCATAGATGACTTATTTTCCCAACTGCAACACACATGATTATTTGTTAAAGTTGGTGGACCAGGCATGGTGCAGAAATCAGATGTCATTTCAATGAACTGATATCACAGAATTTGAACTCAGTGTCATCGTGGTCAGTGACACATTCTTAATGGCCTAATGGCTGTATTACTGAACAAATGATCAGATCGTAGAACCTGAGGACTGCCTGGGACTTCTCTTTCTTTGCCCTTTTTCTATTCTGTTAAGAAATAAATTACACTTTAAAACGCATTTTTTAGCTGATTAACAATTTCAGCCTATACTTTATTCTATAATAGTTTAAAATAGTTTGTGCCCTTTAGGGCTTAGTAATGCATAAAATAAGACAGTTTTTAAGATTCTCTGGTTAAATATATATACAGTAAAGAACTTATTGGAGTTCAGATTATGCATTCTAATGTTCTTATTTTGCTTTTATAGGCCATTTGTGTAGGACCAGAAAACATGCAGATAATGTATCCAGCTATATTTGACCAGTTGTTGGCATTTGTAGAATTTTCCTGTAAACCTCCACAGTATGGACAGCTGGAAACAAAGCACATTGCAAATGCAAAATATAATCAGGTAATTTCCTGTAAATTTTATTTACTTTGTAAGATTTCATGGCTTATAAATACAGATAGTTTCACTTAAGATGGACTTTGATTATCTCAGAAAAGGATACTTTTCACTTACAAATATATTTACACATGTCTGTTAACAGTTTAAGCTGAACAGAAATATTGTTTGGGAAACTAATTCTGTGTTATTTTTATCCTCATTTATGACTTTCCTCTTCCAACTGGTTCTTCAGAAAGCTTGGCCTTTCGTATTACTCTGCAGTACATCTTTCTTGAAAAATATAAATTCCTTTGTACTTCTTTCTTGGTTGCCCCATCCCAATACAAAACAGCATCTAAATTCCTAAGTCTAATCTTACTTAAAATAGATACCTGCCATGCAAAATGAAGAAACTGTTTGTACTAAATAAGAAGTTGTACACTACTGGTGTGAAATGTAGTTGGATTTTACATAAAATATTTTTATAGCCATAGTTGGCAAATTTTAACTTGAAGTAAATTTCTGAATGCATGCACATGCTGATTTTGTTCACTCAATATAAAAATTATAATTTTATATCATCTGAAAGTAGTTTTAATATGTATTAACTTTTCTCATTCTATTTGTCTTGCAACACAATGGAATCACAATAGATCCAACTATTTGCACCGGTGAGTTAAATTTCCTAAAATTGTCCTAACCTATTGGCAACAAATAAAGTACATCTTTCCCGGTTCTTGGTAGAATGCTCTATGTGCTTTTTCAAATAGTTTTAATTTTTTCCTGGCTGAAAATTGTTTTTTTCATGAAGTACATATCTCTTTGAAAACTTTGCATGTAATATAATCTGACCTAAAACCAAGGCCTGAACTTTAAGACAAAGACGCTTTCTCTTTGAAAACAATATGATTAATTTAATCTTGTTTATTTTTAACTGCATGTGAAAATATTGCTTTCTAGGCGGAATGGGTAGCCTTGAATTATGTGCCGTTTGCTGAAAGGTCTTTAGAAGTAGTTGTGGATTTATACCAAAAAACAGCGTGTCACAAAGCAGTGGTGAATGAGAAAGTGCTCCAGTATATTATTAAGGTATCTTTTTTTCATTTCAACACTTTCATTAGATTGTGAGAACATTATTGAAATTATTCCTTAGGTAATATATTATCATTATATTGGGATAGATGGAAAATACAATTTGTACTGTTATTTGTAGTGACTTTTCTCCAATATTCATGAATTGTATTTGGCAAGCCATTTTCTAAAAGTTCTTTTATTGAAAATATTTTAACATAAATGTGCATTAAATTGGTTACAGTTCTTACATTTTCCCACATAACCCGATGAGAGGATTTCTTAGGACAATATTCCTCAAGGTTCAAGGTTGATGAGCATTCAGGGAGAAATTCACAATGCAGCCCATAAACTTAACTGAACATGCATGCTGACTTTTTTAAAGCCACTTTTTTAGTATATGGACAGCCATTTAAAAGATTCTTGTTGATTGTGTTCCATTCCTCTAAGGCTTATTTCTTGTTTTTCCCTATGTTTTGAAGGACTAGCCCTAAACCTTGTTCTTCCTCTAGCATGTGGATGTACCTTATGTTGATCATATAAATACCAGACCAACTTGAGCTGTCTTCTTTCAAGACTCATCTATCCCCACCTTTCTTCATTTGTGATTTTTTTCATTTTTCTTTCAGCATCTTATGCAAGGCTTATTAAGCCTTGGATACTTTAAGAATTTTCTCTCAACTGTGCTTACTATTCAAATTGTCATCCTCTTTCAGCTTTCCTTTGTTTCCATGTCCCTTAAATAATCTGTGGCCTTCACCTAGTTACCACTCACTCTTTGCCTATTGTGTGTTGGCTTACGTCCATATTGCTCTACAGAAACTGCTTTCTTAAAGTTACAAAAGACCAAATCTTCACATTCTCAGTCCTTCTCTAATGATTCATCTTCCCTATAGCATGGTACTGGCCTTCTGAAAGCTGAGCCTTCTGAAAGCTCTTTCTTCCCTTGACTTTTATGATACTTTTCTCTCCTCACTGCTTACCTCACCAAAGCTATCCTCTCTCTTCATTTATTGAGCATATTTTTAAAGCATCTTTCTACAAGGTACTATCAATTTTAAAATGAATAAAATCATTCTTACATTTAATAATGCAATATAGAGAAGAAAGGCAAACAAGTGATAATACACTATGTTAAGTGCTAGGTAAAGACCATAGTGGAGGCTTGGCAGATTGACCTATCTGAGCACGTTTCTCGTCTTTAAAAGAAGGATGATACCAATACTACTTACATGTCTTATGTATATTAAGAGAATCCATTGAGATACAGCATTTAACGATGATTGCCAAGTAGTCAGTGCTGAATAAAAATTGAGTTCCTCTGAAAGACAAAAAACTAAGTCAACTGCTGAGGGGATTTGGGCAAGAATTAATAGAGATGACACTTGAAAGAGTTAAGAGTTAGGTTAAAAGCGGGGAGGCAGGTATTATAAATACGGTAAATTAAACAGTGTAAAAGATCATGGTATTTTTTTTTTTTTTTTTTTTTTTTTT
>NW_016808194.1:1543334-1583741 GCF_001698545.2 Rhinopithecus bieti
TCGGCCTCCCAAAGTGCTGGGATTACAGGCTTGAGCCACCGCGCCCGGCTTCAGTTTGTATTTTTAAAGGAGTTAAATGATCTCTTTTCTATAATTCCATTTCATTGATGCCACTTACCACATTGTTTTGTGGTTAATTGGACAAGGCTCTTTCTCCAAAATTGTGAACCTTGTGGTGGCAGGTAATTACTGAGCACGTGCTGTATACTACTGCTTGTTTAGTTATGTAAACATTTTTAAAAATAAAATGTATAAATTGAATGGATCTGCTATGCTTAACGTTTTTCTTGATTTTAATAAAATATCAATTGCAGTAGCAAACAATACTTTTCTTTCATCTTAGCTTGAGTTATAAAATGTAAACTCAAAATGGCCCATATATCATTTAGTATTCTTTTGGTTGCAAATGACATACACTCAGGCTCTGACTAGCTTTAACAATAAAGGGAACTCTTGGGCATGCTTAATTGGAAAATTCAAAGATAGAGGAAGGGCTTTATGACTAGTTGATCCAGTGGTTCAGCAGTATCATCAAAAACCACATTTCTTTCTCTAGAAAGTTCTGCTAAGAATTGACCATATCGTTTGTTTCTCTTCAAAGCTGTAGGCCAGTAACAGGATTATATGTCCAATAGGAAGAGCGAGGAAGAGAGGGCGAGCGAGAGAGACAGAGAGAGTGTGTATGTTCATGCATACACACATTCACACACTTCTATTCTTCTTTTTAAGTTCCTAAAATTAATTTTTAGTGGATCAGCTTTGGTCCCATACCCACTCTTGAACCAATGATTATGGCCAGGGAAATTGATTGGATTCATTGGCTTAATCAACTTATCATCTCTTTGCCTGAATTCCCAAACTGGAAGTAGGGACAGTTCCTCCTAAAGCACATAGATTATATGGAAGTGGAAGGAGGGGAAGGGGATAAATAGATTCTGGGTGTGCTAATTATCTGTTAATGAAGGCATATTTCATGCTAATATGTAATGGTTAATATGTATACTGTATGAGTATTCAGTAATAATTTGTGTGGAAGATGATATTTGGTTTTATATCCTTGAAATATGAAAATGTTTCCACTCTTTCTTAGACCAGAATTTTTATGTAAAAGCAGAATTTTTACTCTAATGCAAATTGCCTGACAGTATGCCAAAACTGTTTGTCAGTGGTGCTCTGTGTTAGTTCTTTATGATGTTTTGGTCAGTCTGGTGTTCTAATTGCCAGATGGAACTGTGATCAGAGAAATTCATTCTGAACCACCACATTAGTTCTTTTAATGAATAAAAGCCACCTATCTCAAAAGTTGATCAGTTGAAAAGATAAGTCACTATACTTAGTCACTATATATCTAGTTATTGTACATAATTCAAATGCTCTACTCCTGCACCCTCCGTGGTCAAATCTTAAATTATCAGTTTTACTGAACTATTTGGAGAAGGAAAAAAGTACACAAAAGTATTAGAGTAGGATATAAAATTCAAATAATTTTACAGATAGAACATACAACTTCAAAGTATTGACATTTTATGCTGTGTTTACTCTTCCCTCACCATTAGTTGGAAAATACAGTCATGTACTGCTTAAGGACTGAGATACGTTCTGAGAGATGCATCATTAGGCCATTTCATCGTTGTCTGAACAGCATAGTGTACTTACACAAACCTAGATAGTATAGCCTACTTCACATCCATGCTATATGGTCTAATCTATATATGTGGCAGATGACTGTATAAGCAATATTGACCCTTTGCAGATGGGATATCCACATCAGCCAAATTATTTTTTGCTGGAAGAAATATGGCAGAATTTTCTTTTTCTTTTCTTTTTTTCTTTCTTTTTTCTTTTTTCTTTTTTTTTTTTTTTGACACAGAGTCTCACTCTGTCGCCAGGCTGGAGTGCAGTGGCGTGATATTGGCTCACTGCAACATCCACCTCCCGGGTTCAAGTGATTCTCTGTCTCAGCCTCCCGAGTAGCTGGGACTATAGGTGTGTGCCACCACACCCAGCTAAGTTTTGTATTTTTAGTAGAGATGAGGTTTCACCATGTTGGCCTAGATGGTCTTGATCTCTTGACCTCGGGAACCACCTGCCTTGGTCTCCCAAAGTGCTGGGATTAAAGGCTTGAGCCACTGTGCCCAGCCAGAATTTTGTAATTCCATAACGTCAGGTTAATAAAAGCTACAGAATTGTGTTTCCTACTCTTAACTTTTCAGATACTATCCCTGTTATTAATGATGAAAACTGAGGTTCAAAATGTTATTTATTTAGGCTCATTGTTTATAAGATAGAGACAGGATTTAAAAGTATATCTTTCCAGGCAGTATTTGAGGACCATGTCTGAGAATTGGCCTTTCTGGGAAATAACCTCATTTTTTAAATGAAAATATAACCCTTTTTAAGATGAAAATACCTATGCTATTTTTTTCTCTGCTGTAGTTTTTCTTACGTAATTAAAATTGTGTGTGTATGTTTTAATTAATGCTTATATTAAACTGTCTTTATTTTCAGACTCTTAGGGTTCCTCTCAGTTTGAAGTATTCCTGCCCTTCTGAAAGCACATGGAAACTAGCAGTATCCTCTCTCCTCAAAGTTCTTTCTATTGGGCTACCTGTTGCCCGGCAGCATGCTTCTTCTGGAAAATTTGACAGTATGTGGCCAGAACTAGCCAATACTTTTGAAGATTTTCTCTTTACTAAAAGGTCAGCTCATTCATTTTAAAAATTAAGACAATCTTTCAAGAAGTGGCACATTATATCTTCAGTTGCTCTAAAAACAGTTGTCTTTATTCATTAACAAAGTAATTGATTATTAAGGTTGCTAGATTGTATTAAAAACACACCTGGATTAGCCATTTATCCATTGGGTACATATCCATGAACAATGGAGATTTTGCTTTTGTATTATTTTGGTTATAACACAGGAATATCATATATAAAACAATACGAATGCATCATATTTAAGCATTTTAACTTAATAAAACTAAGACGATTCATTTTTTAATTTGATGCCCATTGAGCATTACAAGAGAAAAACAATGTTAGAAAATTAGTGCATTACCAGAATAAATCGGATGAGTGGCAATATAATGATCAGCTCTTTAAGATGTTTAGATTTGTCAGGGAATAACAATTTTCATTGTATGGTATCTAATTTAAAGCTTGTATTTAGGATGCTATTTTGACCCCTCACTGAACTGCTTACTGTAGGATGATTGGAACACCGACTACGTTTTTTGAATGAAGAATTTGCTGAGGTCCACCTAGAGCTGTGCTATTCAGTACAGTAGCAATCACTAGTTACAAATGACTAATTAAAACCAAACTTTAAATAAAATTAAAATTTTCTTCAGTCTCTCTAGGCATGTTTTAAGTACTCATTGCCATGGGTGACTAGCAGCTGCCACACTGGGTAGAGTAGATTATTGGACATTTCCATCATAGAAAGTTGTGTTGGGCAGGACAGATCTAAAGCGTGCCCTTTTACTAAATGTAGATTTGTCTGTAATAGCTGTAATAACCAGGCATTGTTTAATCCTTCTAGCACACATAATTATCCTTTGTGTTACAATGGTGAAATTCTTTTCTGATACAGAGCCTTGCTCTGTTGCCCAGACCCAAGTGCAGCGGTGTGATCACAACTCACTGCAGCCTCGACCTCCCAGACTCAAGCAATCCTCTCACCTCAGCCTCCTGAGTAGCTAGGACCACAAGTGCATGCCACCACACCTGGCTAATTTTTAAAATTTTTTGTAGAGATGGAGGGTCTCACTATGTTGTCTAGGTGTCTTGAACTCCTAGGCTCAAGTGATCCTCCCACTTCGGCCTCACAAAGTGCTGGGATTACAGACATGAGCCACTGCACCTGGCCAATTTTTTAAATGTTTGTATCCATCAATCATTTTTTGATATTGTAGAATAATACTGTCTACTGCTAAATAACTGTTTAACATTATTAGTTTGAAACCACTTAAATTATGGGTGTGATGTAGTTGAAGAAAAAACTACATTGGCATATGGATAATGATTGAGTCCACAACAGAATGAATTAACTGAAAAAAATTTTCTTTACTATTCTAATATGATTTAATTATTCAGTAAAGAAAATTTCTAGGGTGCAGAATATTAACTTGCATTTCCCCTATAAAAGTTTGTCTTGTATTTCAGAATTTAAAATAATAATAGGTGATCCTAATTTCTGTCTTGCAAGTGGTCAGACTTTGTTTTGTATTTTATATGTTTTTCACTTCTAGAAATGTTATTGATACCAATGTAAGCATACTGTGTTTCTGAAGGAAAAATTATATGCACTCATAAACTATATTCAAACAAATTATGTTTTCATCTTTAAAATAACTCTGAAAATTTGAGTTCCTTCATAGACCTGAGTCACTTAATTTGTGTCAAGCACATAGGTTGAGAAATTTAAATTTTTCCTTTTATTTTCTAATTGTCTATATATGCTTAATGCCCCATTAACAAATTGAATAAGCTTTCAGATCAGCTTTTTTTTTTTTTTTTTTTTGCAATGAGTAAAACTTCTTTAAGTATTGCTTTCCCTAGCCAGGTGTGGTGACACACCTGTAATCCCAGCTACTTTGGGAGGCTGAGGTGGGAGGATTGCTGAAGCCCAGGAGTTCAAATCCAGCCTGAACAACATAGCAAGATCCTGTCTATATAAAAAAAAAAACTTTTTCTATGTAAAATAATATTTTATATAATTTTGTATCAATGCAGTTGTATAATTTCATTTAAAATTTTAGCTCTAAATTTAGAAGTTTTGTTTGCTTGTTTTGTTTTCTTGAGACAGTTTTCTGCTATCTTCCTTATTCTTGAGTTTCTTATTAAATATTCTTCACTTTCTGGATTTTATTCTTATTTTATTAAATCCCATTTTCCGGAGAGTTTTTTAATATAGAAAAGTGAACACTGGAACCAACGACCAAATAATAGTATTTTACATAATATTGTATCAATGTAGTTGTATAATTTCATTTCAAATATTTTGCTTGATTATGACTCTACTTACCTTAAAGGTTTGAATATGTTTGGTGTGTTGGAAAATACATTACTTAAGAAGCAGCCAGCATAGTGGATAAGAGCATTGGCTTGGCAACCAGACTACCTGGATTCAAATCCCAGTAGTACTACTTTGTACTGCTTTTTAGACAAGTTATTAAACCTTTCAGTGACTCATTTTTCTCACTGTTAAATGTCAGTAATAATGCTGCCTAATTTATAGGGTTATTTTGAGGATTAAATCACTTAAAATGAGTGAATGCTTAGAATAGTACCTGGCATGTAAATACTCTAAAATGCTTGTTACCACTATTATTGTCATTAATGTTTTTTCTTTCTTTTAGAAAAGGTGACATTATGCATGTTAATTCCTATGAAACAACTATATTTTAAACCAGAATTCTAAAGGCCAAAACTCTAAATAACTGAGACTTAGAAATTTAGCTCTAAATTTGGAGGTTTTTGTTTTATTAAGACAATGTCTTGATTTGTCACCCAGACTGCAGTGAAGTCGCATGTTCATGGCTCACTGCAGCCTTGACCTCCTGACCTCAAGTGATTCTCCTACCTCAGCCTCCCTTGTAACTCAGACTATAGGCGTACACCACCACACCCAGCTAATTTTTGTATTTTTTTGTAGAGACGGGATTTTGCCATGTTGCCCAGGCTTGGAGTTACTTTTAATGGCTAAAAAATAATAAAACTTCTAAATTCAGCCCTCAAGTAACACAGTATCAGTATTCCAAGTTGTGGTTATTCTAGTTACAGACTTAAGCTTTCTACTCCATGGAGTAGTTGATGAACACACTAAATTGAGAGTCAGGAGACCTGTGACCTGGTTCTGACTTGCTGTCTACTTTCTGTTGATCGTGAGCTGGTCCTTTCCCATCACTAGGCATTATTTTCTTTATTTGAAAGACAAAAAGAAGGCCAGCCGGAGTGTGTAATCCCAGCACTTTGTAAGGCCAAGTTGGGAGGATTGCTTGGGCCCAGGAGTTTAACACCAGCCTGGGCAACATAGTGAGACTCCGCCTCTACAAAAAAATTTTAAAATTAGCCAGGTGTGGTGACGTGTGCCTGTAGTCCCCACTACTTGGGATGCTGAGGTGGGATGATCGCTTGAGCCTGGGAGGTTGAGATTGCAGTGAGCTGTGATTATGCCACTGCACTCCAGCCTGGGCAACAGAGTGAGACCCTGTCCCAAAAAAGAAAGATGAAAAGTTATTTGTTGGAGTAATTGTAAAGGTCCTTGAATGTTTTAAACAGCCTTTTAACTTACAGCTTATATTGGATAAAGCCAGTTTAGTTTTGTTTCATAGATCAAGAATACTTTAAAGCTCAAATTGAAAGCTTTTATTGGTCAGTTGATACTAAAATGCAGTGTTAAGAGAACTTAAAACCATGCACATTTTCACAGTTTCATGAGAACAGGTTTTCTCTTTGTTTTTGTTTTCTAAATAATTGATAACTTTAGAGGTCATAAACTTTTAGATTTTAAACTTTACTTAATGCCACATAGGTACTATGTTCTATAGCTGAAGTTTATCAGTAGTATTTGAAGAGTAGCAAGATTATTTTGGAATGTTGCTTGGAATGACAAGACTTAATGAATTTAAATAAGACTAATACTTGATTATTTTTTATATTGGTACCTTTATAAATCCTTTAACCTAATTTATACTCTAAGACTTTAAGAATAAACATCTCTCTCTCTCTAATATTCCCCAACCTTTTTGATCTGCAAGATGCTTTGGCAAGGGAATACAGTAACACAGAAACTACAAATAAAATCAACTAGAAGAAAAGAAAGCCTTTGCGTGTCATAGAGGGCTATTATAAGTAAACAGTTTAAGAGAAAGAAAAAGTCAAAATTGAAAAACATAAGGACTGCAATTTGGTAAACACTTGAAGTCTGTTAGAAATTCATTCAGCCAACTTTGAATACCAAAACATGGTAGTTATCAAAGGAGACATAATGGGTGAGTGGGAAGTTATACAATTAATGATCTGTGGACCTTACATTAAAAATCACAAAGTACTGTGCAAAAGAATTGAAAACACATGTTCACACAAAAACTTGGACACTAATGTTCATAGCAGTGTTATTCATAGTAGCAAAAAAGTGAAAATAACCCAAATGTTTATCAACTGCTGTATAAATTGAATGTAGTATATTCATGCAGTGGAATATTATTCAGCCATAAAAAAGGATGAAGTGCTAATGCATGCTCTAACATGGATGAACATTTAAAACATAATGCTAAGTGGAAGAAACTAGACACAAAAGGCCATGTATTGTATGATCTAGTTTATGGGATATATCCAGAGCAACAAATCCATAGAGACAAAGTAGATTTATGGTTCCCAGGAGTGGGGGGAAGGGAGATAAGGGCGAGCGATTCCTTATGGGTACAGAGTTTTTTTGGGGGGGTGATCAAAATATTCTGGAATTAGAAATGGTGATGTTTGTACAACTTTATGAATATACTAAGGAACACTAAATTGTATATTTTAAAAGGGTGAATTTTATAATATGTAGATTATATTGCAACAAAATTTTAATGTCATACAGAGAGAACTGACAAAAGTACAAATAACACTTTATCAGTTTGAAGGCTCTTTTTTATTTTAAATAAAGATTCATGAAAATAAATTTTTAAAGATTACTGTAGTTTTCAAATTTAAGGAATTTAAAATCTTACATGACTCATTTGTAACCTGCAGTATTGACCATTTTCCCTTATAATTTATACGTAAATTCTGTTAATCAGCATTTTAAAAGCTTGATCGATGTTTTGATATGTTTGCTAGTTATAAATTAAATAACTATTAGTTATTCAGTTTTTAGTTTTATATGCTACTCTCTTCCCTCATCATATGATATCTTAAAAATCTAGTTCAGTGTTTCTGATATATGATCCAAATAGTATTAATGTTATTAATGTGTGTTGAAATAAACACACTAATATACCTTAGCACATGCTGTACACACTAAAAGTATTAATATTATTAGTGTGTATAGTTCTATAACATAGAAACATACTATAATATAGAAACAATATAGAAACACTGAACTATAATATAGAAATATACACACTAATAATATAGAAACATACACAGTAATAATATTATTTTTTTTTTTGCTTCTTCATTTTTTGTTGATAATCAACTCATCCTTAGTTACCTCCACCATCATCACAAATCTTTTAATATTACTAAGCCCTTACCTTCCTTGGTTATAAATTAAACACAACTTTTGTCTCTAGAGATGCAGATATAGTCTGTGAAGCTGCTTTGATGGCAGTGATTGTGAAATTCCTCTGATTGGTTCAGGTTTGGGTAAATTTCTTTCAATTTTTTCCTCTAGTTCCTACTACCAATTTATAGTTAGCTTAGGACTTGGACACCAGAATCTAAGTTCCATGAGAAATGGACTGAGTCTATCTTGTTCACAGCTAGATCTTGAACACCCAAGAATATAATACCTGATGCAAAGTAGTTGGTACTCAGTAGATATTTGTTGAATGAAAAATGTCCAAATCAATGAAACCACAGTCTGATGCCCATATATTCCTGTATACAAAATTGTACATTATACTTAATATACAGAAGTGTATATTAAACCTAAATGTTCTAATACTATTTTTACATCTACAACATAAAAAAGAATAATGTAGGTTCAAATATCAGATAAATCTAGGTTTAGATTGTGGCCTTGTCATTTACTTAAAGTGTGTTCCCGGGCATATTAGTAGGGATTCTAAGTTTCAGTTCCCTCTTCTGTTGATTATGTGATAATTACTACATGGAATTGCTATGGGAGATTAATACAAATAAAGCTCATAGTACAGTGGCTGTCTAACTTTTTAGCTGTCATTATTCTAACAGTTATTACTATCCTCTTCTCAACTATTTTTAAATAGTATCTCGCTGTTTTGTTAACTTTATGTCCATTTTACTGTTCACTCTTATGAGCCACAGTCTGGAATCCACCTTGGTTCTCTCAGAACTATTGATTTCCTTTGTTCTTGTTGGAACAATTTTCTGCTTTAGAAAATCTGCATCAGTCCTCTTCTTTACAGATTTTCTCTCTTTATTTTAAAGATCTTTAATCCATTGTATTTGTTACAAATTAATGACTAATGGACTGTCTCTGAGTGAATAATTCAGCAGCTTCACTAAGGCTCTTTTAAATAACCACCAATATAAGTGAATTCAAGTAACACCACAATGGTAACTTCTGCTCTGCTGCAGATGATATATCTTTACCTTTCATTGTTTTTTCATTCATAATATCAAAAGAAGTTTAGTTCTACAGATTTTATTTAGTTCAAGATTGGACCTAGTGTTTTTGTAGTTAGAGTATCATGTTTGTAATTAGCTTAATCGTTTAAACTAATTACTTTAATTTATAATATTACTCTTCTAAATAAATAATAATGCCCCAACCTGGGTTGGAAGACATAATTTTTTGACATTTGAATACTGTTTATCTATTTTATTTGTATTTGCAGGGAATATTTTATCTTTAAAAATCAAGTGTTTTGTTTATTTTTTTAGCATACCTCCAGATAATCTCTCTATTCAAGAGTTTCAAAGAAATGAAAATATTGATGTCGAGGTAAGGAAGCTATTTAAAATGTTTTCCTGTGACCATTTTTGAAACCAAATAGTAAAAGTGTTTTTGAACTATACAGTTGCTTTTCGAATAAAGTAATAGGTTAAGATTAAAACTGAAAGCATTAAAACTCTTACAGGTTAAATGTTGATGTTTAAAGGACTGACATTTTAGAAGTGACTTCCTTAAATTTGTTACAGTCTTGTGCTTTGTGCATGTTGTCCCAATACTTAGTTGTGTTCATTTAATAAGTTTAAAAAGAGTTGATTCAGTGAAATAAATCCATCAGTCAGGGGCATGTATTTGAGAGCTTCCTCTGCAGTTTGACATACCAGATGTTTCTGGTTCAAATTAATCAGTTGCTTGAATTTTTCAATTTTTAATCAGCTGTATATACAGCCTCTGGAATTCTTAAATCAAATAGTGTTTTTTAAAGAATATATTTTGAGGCCAAGCGCAGTGGTTCATGCCTGTAATCCCAGCACTTTGGGAGGCTGAGGTGGGCGGATCACAAGGTCGGGAGATCAAGACCATCCTGGCTAACTCGGTGAAACCTGGTCTCTACCAAAAATACAAAAAATTAGCCAGGCGTGGTGGCGGGCACCTGTAGTCCCAGCTACTCGGGAGGCTGAGGCAGGAGAATGGCGTGAACCCGGGAGGCGGAGCTTGCAGTGAGCCGAGATCACGCCACTGCACTCCAGCCTGGGCGACAGAGCGAGACTCCGTCTCAAAAAAAAAAAAAAGAATATATTTTGAGGCTGGGAATGGTGACTCATACTTGTAATCCTAGTGCTTTCAGAGGCTGAGGCAGGAGGATTGCTTGAGACCAGGAGTTTGAGACCAGCCTATGCAACATAGCAAGACACCATCTCTACAAAAAAAAAAAATTTAAGTTAATTGGGCATGGTGGTTCACACCTGTAGTCCTAGTTACTTAGGAGACTGAGGTGAGAGGATCACTTGAGCTCAGGAGATGGAGGCTTCAGTGAGCTACGACTGTAACACTGTGCTTCAGCCTGGGCAACAGAGCAAGACCCTATCTCTAAAAAAATAAAAGTAAAAAATAAGAAATATATTTTAAGGATTGTAAATGGAATTTAAATAAGCAGCTCTTGTGGTTGTGGATTTTTTTGTTGATGGTTAGGGTTTGGGAGGTTTTTTTTCTTTAAGTGGGATAGAGGAACTATAATATACATTTGGCTGGGTGCGGTGGCCCATGCCTGTAATCCCAGCACTTTGGGAGGCGGAGGTGGGCAGATTACGAGGTCAAGAGATCAAGACCGTCCTGGCTAACATGGTGAAACCTCATCTCTACTTAAAAAAAAAAAAATTAGCCGGGTGTGGTGGCGGGCCCCTGTAGTCCCAGCTACTCAGGAGGCTGAGGCAGGAGAATGGCGTGAACCCAGGAGGTGGAGCTTGCAGTAAGCCGAGATTGCGCCACTGCACTCCAGCCTGGGCAACAGAACGAGACTCCGTCTCAAAAATAAATAAATAAATAAATGAATAAAGTATACATTTAAAATGCATAGGCATTATATGGAAACAAAATATTGCCTTTTGTGCCATTACTGTATTAAAGCTCTTGTGGACTTTAAAGGGCAAAATAACATACTACATGTTAGAAGTAAACTATTTGACAAAAATGAATATAACTTTAATTTCTCTTACAGCTGATAGTTTTGGTTATAAAAGTGATTTAAATGTTATTCTTAATCCTATTTTGAATATTTTAATTCTAACATGGGTAAATTTTCATATGCTGACTGTTTTTCTCTAGAACCCTATTTGCAGTTATCATGCTGAAGATCAACATTTGTCCAAATAGTAAACAGTTATGGTACTGACTATTTTGTATTAAAGTTACTAAGACAGATGAGAGAAACAGATTAGTAGTCATCCTGTATGTTAACATTAAAATGTTTGTGTATTTCTTTAAAGAAGAGTTCTTTAACTGATTTTCATTTAAAGTAAAATTTAAATTTTAGTCTAGAAATTATTGTAGTCAGTCTCTTTCAAGCAAAACAATACATTTGCATTTGCCCCTCTTGTTTTAGGTAGTTCAGCTTATCAGCAATGAGATACTACCTTATGCCAATTTTATTCCTAAGGAATTTGTTGGTCAAATAATGACAATGCTTAACAAGGGCTCAATACATTCTCAGTCATCTTCATTTACAGGTATGTTATTTTAATTTTTTTAAGTATTAGAAGTACTTTTGAAGAAACTGACAGTAGAAATGTTCAATCCTATGATTTTGGTAATGTAAACTGAAGAATGGTAAGGTGATTTTTAGGATTGTAATATAGAACTAAGCTTTATGAGGAGAAATGTTATGACGTGACTATTCTGTGGAATAGAATGTTTTTATTCCATGTTTCCATTCTGTGGAATACTGTGTTTCTGATCATGTATCAGAAACACTGAACTAAATCTTTTAAATATCGTAATTGCAAACTGTGAAGAATTAAATTGCAGAGCACTTTGTGGAATCCATGGATGTCACTGCAGGCTGACACAAGTTACCAGTTTTGTGAAGTCATAGATTGGAAAGGAATATAAAAATATGAATGTATATTCTGCCACTTAGCAGTCAATTAACTTTTGATTCTCAGTTTTGTAATCTTTAAAATGGAGATATTAACACCATCTTCTCAGGACTATAAATTATAGAGTTCATTTTAAAAAATAAGATGCCTCAACATTTTTTAAGTGAATTAACATTTACTCAGTGCCAACTATGTACAAGATACTGTACTAGAGTGTTATCTCATTTCTCACAACATTTCTGTGAGGATAGGTACGACCATATTACAGGAAAGAAAATTGATTTAGAAAGGTTGAAAAAATAAACTGCTCACAATCTTAGGACTAGAGGCCAAATTCATGCTTAAAAAGGAACTACATACTTCTTTTCATGATGTCATGCTGCCTTAATTGGGAACTGATATATAAATTACTGTTTGTTATTAATTCTCTTTTTCTAAACCTGAGCTCAAGTCTTAAATTGTGACATCAGCCAGGTGCAGTGATTCATGCCCATAATCCCAACATTCTGGGATCTCTAGGTGGGAGGATCGCCTGAGGCTTCAAGTTTAAGACCAGCCTGGGCAGCATAGTGAGACTGCCTCCATCTCTACAAAAAGTTTTAAAATTAGCTGGGCATGGTGACACATGCCTGTAGTCCTAGCTACTCGGGTGGCTGAGGTGGGATGGCTTGAGCCCAGGAGGCTGAAATGACAGAGTTATGATTGAACCACTGCATTTTAGAGTGCACTCTGGGCAACAGAGCAAGACTCTTGTCTCATATATATGTATATATGATTTAAAAACTACACTTTGGGAGGCCAAGACGGGCAGATCACTTAAGGTCAGGAGTTCAAGACCAGCCTGACCAACATGGTGAAACCCTGTGTCCACTAAAAAGAAAAAAATTAGCTGGGTGTGTTGGCATGTGTCTGTTATCCCAGCTACACATGCAACTGAGGCAGGAAAATTGCTTGAATCCGGGAAGCAGAGGTTGCTGTGAGCCGGCATCACACTACTGTGCTCCAGCCTGGGAGACAGAGTAAGACTGTCTCAAAAAGAAAAAAGAAAAAAAAAAAAACTATAAATTTGTGCCATGCAGATCCTTAATCCTCAGAATTTACTAGAGCCTTAACTAGCTTCTCCTATTTTGTGCTGAGCATTTTAAAGAGCATTTATGTGTACAGTTTGACCACTAGATGTCTCTCATACTGCTTACTTCACATACTAGGTTTTTTTTTAGCCCAGTTTTTAAAACTGGCCTGGTAAAGTACAGGTTTAGCAAACATGAGAATCTCAGGGGGAAAATTTTAAAGCCCACTTATCTTAACGTAGCCAACTTTTATTATTAAGAGTATGTGAAAATATTTAATTTTTAATAAAATACACATTCAGAACAATATTCACAATTAGGCATAAATGTTCAAAGTTAAATAAGGGCTGTTGAGTTACCAAGTATACTTTTCCTGGCAGTTTTCTGATAATATATCTTGCTATTTATAGTATTAAATTTATCAAGACAAGAAAGGTGCATGGACATTCTTTCAGTGACTTTGCCATATGACGCATGTCTTCTCAGCATTAACTTGGAGTTTTCTAACACCTGGGAAAGCTTCACGTGTGAGTCCTTCACCACCACAACAATGCTCCTGCTCGTTCCTCTCATCAGACAAGGGCAATTTTGCAAGAGTTTCAATGAGAAATCATTAGGCATCCACTTTACAGTTGTAATTTGGCTCCTTTTGGCTTATTTTTGTTTCGGATCTTAACATACCATTGAAGGACAGCCTTTGTCTTCAGTTAATAGTGTAAAAAAAATAGCATTGACATGGTTAAATTCCCAGGACCTCAGTTTTTTACAGATAAACTAAATGGCTGGTATCATCATCGCTTACAAAAGTGTCTTGTACTTGATTGAGCTTATGTTGAGAAATAAAGTTTGTAGTTTTCATTTAAAAAAAAACAACTTGGCGTTTTCCTTAAACATATACATACAAAACTGTTCCTTGCTAAACAAGGCCAACCTGTAAACACAGAGGTTCCAGTGATGATTGGCCTTTTGCTTTTAAGTATGATCTGATAGTCAGAGCTCACAGACATTTGAGGAAATTCTCTAACACAAAAGAGAAAGACCAAAACAACTGAAGAGGGAGTAAAAGACATTGAGAGGAAACAGATAAAATGCGCAGTCACTGAAAGCATAAAACTACAGTTAGGATGATCAAAGAGATAAAAGACTACAGCAATGAAACAATTTTAAAATGCTATATAAAAAGAGCAGTAGAAAAAGAAGGCTGGGCACGGTGGCTCCCAGCATTTGGGAGGCCAAGGCAGGAGGCTCACAGGAGTTTGAGACCAGCCTAAGCAACATGGCAAAACCCCATCTCTGCAAAGAATACAAATATTAGCTGGGCGAGATAGTACATGACTGTAGTCCCAGCTACTTGGGAGGCTGAGGTGGGAGGATCACCTGAGCCCAGGAGAATAAAGCTGCAATGAGCTGTGATTGCGCCGCTGCACTCCAGCCTGGTGACAGACTAGAGACTCTGTCTTTTTCAAAAACAAGAAAACAAGACAAGAAAGAACTCATAGAAACTAAAGATGTGATGACAAGTTTAGTGAAAGGTTGAAAGGAGAAGTAAAATGAATCCAGGGAGTCTAACATCTGACAAAGAGAGAACAACGAAAATCTAGGAGAAGGAATTATCAAGGAAATAAACTGAAGAACTGAAGAAAAAAACTTCCAGATTAAAAATAGTCAGTGCCAAAAACAGTGAAAGAAAAAAGACCCACAATCAGGCATGTCATTATGAAGTATCAGAATACCTGGGATAAAGATAAGACCCTAAAAGATTTCAGAAGGCAAAAAAAAAGTTCAGTACAAAAGACATTGGAGGCCAGGCACAGTGACTTATGCCTGTAATCCCAGCACTTTCGGAGGGCAAGACAGGTGATCGCTTGAAGTCAAGAGTTCAAGACTATCCTGGCCAACACAGTGAAACCCTGTCTCTACTTAAAAAAAATACAAAAATTAGCCAGGTGTGTGCCTATAGTCCCAGCTACTCGGGAGTCTGAGGTGGGAGGATCTCTTGAACCTGGGAGGGGGAGGTTGCAGTAAGCTGAGGTCATGCCACTGCACTCCAGCCAGGGCAACAGAGTGAAGACCCTGTCTCAAAAAAAAAAAAAAAAAAGAAAAAGAAACCACACACACACACACACACACACACACACACACACACACACACAAAACAGACATTGGAATTCTCAGAGGCAGTATTGGATGCTAAAAGACATTGAAGCCGTTGTAAATGGAAAGGACTTTTAACATGGAAGCTCCATGTTAAAAACTCATACTGTTGGCCAAGTATGAGTGTAAAACAGTAATTCTCCAATTTCAGCATGCATCATAATCAACCAGAGGATAAGCAATTGCTGAACTGTACCCCCTGAATTTCTGATTCAGTAAGACTGGGCGGCATGTGAATGTACGTTTCTAACAAGTTTTCTGGTAATGCTGATGCTGCAGGGCACATTTTTGAGTACCATAATATGTGACATTTTCAGAGGTACATGATCTCAAAAGTTTTACTTCTCATTCATTCTTTCTTAGAAAGCTACTTCAAAATATGCTCTGTAAAAACAAAGTGGTAAACCGAGGAAAAATAAGGCATGAGGCTGGGCGCCGTGGCTCACGCCTGTAATCCCAACACTTTGGGAGGCCAAGTGGGCGGATCACGAGGTCAGGAGATCAAGACCATCCTGGCTAACACAGTGGAACACCAACTCTACTAAAAATACAAAAATAGCTGGGTGTGGTGGCATGTGCCTGTAGTCCCAGCTATTCAGGAGGCTGAGGCAGGAGAATTACTTGAACCCAGGAGGCGGAGGTTGTGGTGAGCCAAGATTGCGCCACTACACTCCTGCCTAGGCAACAAGAGATGACTCCGTCTCAAAACAAAAAAAAAAAAAAAAAGGAGAAAAAGAAGGCATGAGATCTTGGAAGTGGGATCTAACTCAAGAGATAATGGAAACAATTTCCAGGGTGATGGCAAAGACTAGTTTCAGGATATGACAGAACAGCATGTCTAGAGAGCAACTGCCAGACTGGAGCAGAGGTCACATTCCAGGAAAGAAGTTGTTGGGAGAGGGAAAAAGAGAGAAAAAGAGATTACTGCAAGTTTGACCACATGAAAAACTATTGTGAAGTATATTTTATAGTGCTGTTTTATAGTATAGAAAGACCAAGTCAAGAAATATGTTGAATAGAAGTGATGAGGATCTTGCCTTGTTTTTGATCTTGTGAGGGGGAATTTGTTTCTCTCTCTCTCTACACACACACATACACACACAACACAATTTCACTATATGTATGCTATTAGCTATAGGTTGTTCTAGATGCCTTTCACCAGATTGAGGAATTTCCCTCTATTCCTAGTTTGCTAAGCATTGTTATCATTAAAGCTCATTGATTTAACTTTTATTAACCATCAAAATTTGTTAATTTTACAGAAGCAGAGATTGATATTCGTTTGAGAGAGGAATTTTCTAAAATGTGTTTTGAAACATTGCTTCAGTTTTCCTTCAGTAATAAAGTCACAACACCTCAAGAAGGCTACATCTCACGAATGGCACTCTCAGTGCTTTTAAAGAGGTCCCAAGATGTACTACATCGCTATATAGAGGATGAAAGATTAAGTGGTAAATGCCCTCTTCCAAGGTATATATTTCATTTTATTAAGTAAATGTATTGTTGTACTAATTGTTGGTAACAAGGAAAATTCTGAAAAGCAAGTATTTTTGTAAGTGATCTGAACTAAGCTGAAGTTGTTTATAATCTTAGTTATCCCATATGATAAAAATATTCACAGGTTTTCCTACAGATATATTAACATGTTTTGTTATGGGGTACTTTTTTAGACCCGTCATGGAGGTTATGTAACATATGATACATAGGTACCAAATTATCTTTTTGAATTTAAAAAAAAATAAGCTGAATTCCAAAATATATCTTCTTCCAGAGATTTCTAGATAAGGACTTGTGGATCTGTATGAACAGATGATATTATTTCTCTATAGTGAAAATCGTAAATCATATTTTAGGAATATCCTAGTTTGTTTTACAGTCATTTGCAGGTTTCTCTCTGTGTCAGCTAGCCTGATCTTAAGTCTTCTTTTCATCCAATCTGCTTAATTAAGCCCATGGACCTAAACTGATTTATTTCTCATCTATTCAACCTATGTCAGCGGAAGGGGCGCTAGGCTCTCCTAGTCAGCCAAGGCTAATCAGAGTTGGAGTACAGACCAGAATTCAACAAAGGATACAGTCATAAATTAGGGTTAGGTTGCAAATCTACTTTTTTAATGTGGAAATTAGAGTTTAAGACATAGCAAATGAAGCCAACAGAAAATAACATGGGAAAACATAGTTATCAAAGTCAGGAAAGACAAAAATCATTGTTCCCATCTCATAAGGTAGGACTAGAGAGGCAAATCACCAGCATTAAATCTTTGTGCACATTTTAATTTACTTATAATAAATTTCTGAAGTTGGAATTGACCTGTCAAAAGACACAGACATTTTATAGCTTTTGATATGCATTAACCAAATTTCCCAACAGAGATTTATACCAATTTACATTCTCCCAGGAATGTGTGACTGTCCCTTTCCTCAATTTTTAGCATTTTAAAATTATTTGCCAGTTTATCATTTATCTTTTTCTAATTTGGTGAATGAAAAATAGTCATATGGTAGTTTGCTTTCATTTTTTAATTACCAATGCATATTAGCTATTTGTATTTCTTCTTTTAGGATCCAGTGTATTTTGAATTTCTAGAACATAAATTATAACTTCTCATACTCAAATTTATACACAAAAACACTCCAAAGACAGATGTTAGTAATTTGGTTATGGGCATGATTGAAAATTGATTTCTGAAGTATACTTGGAAATGCGGTAATAAGGTTGTTTTGAGTGGAATATTGTTAGAATATATTTATATATTATAAAATATTATTTGATTTCAGAAGAAAACTTTCACTTTATTTTTTAATGTTCTAAGTCTTTACTTTTAACAACTACCTTTAAATTGAGCCTTATTTATAATTGTCCTATGAAGTTATATTGTATCATTCTGTGTTCCTTGCAGTATCATTAAATTGTTTTCTAAAAAGCTACATTGCAACACAATAAAAGACTTAAATACTTACAATAGGAAGTCTTGAAATAGCACCCTGACATGGTATTAGAAAAGTCTTATCTGTAGAATAACACAGATGCACACCAGGAATGGGGAGGGATGAGGGCGGGCCATAGACCAGAAGAGCTTGGTTTCTGTGAGGAGAAAGAAGGGAATCAAGCTAGTCTTGTTGACCCTTTACTCCAAGTTCATTCTTCATTGCTAATGTCTCCAAATAGTGCTACCTTAGGATTGATTTCCAGCATGTTTCTTGTTTGTAGTATTAGAAAGTTAAATAAGTACCATTGTAATTTTGAAGATACTTTCATCAGCATGGTAAAATATATGCCATGTGGTAATAGTAGACTTGTTTCCATTTAACCTTTGGCAAAGCTCTTTTAGTACTAATTAGTTTAAAAAAAAAAAAAAAAAAAGACTTGTAGAGAAGTTTTAAAAGCATATATTATAAAATGTTTTAAGGGCAGAGCACAGTAGCTCATGCCTGTAATCCTAGCACTTTAGGAGGCCGAGGCAGGAGGATCACTTTGCAGGGGGATCACTTGAGCCTAGGAGTTTGAGACCAGCATGGGCAGCATAGCAAGACTTTGTTTCTACTTAAAAAAAAAAAAAATTAGCCAGACAACGTGGCATGCACCTGTAGTCCCAACTACTCAGGAGGCTAAGTGGGAGGATCATTTGAGCCCAAGTCAAGGCTGCAATGAGCTGTGATCTCACCATTGCACTCCAGCCTAAGTAACAGCAAGACCCTGTCTCAAAAAATCAATAAATAAAAATAAAACATTTTAATTTTAAGTAGTTATGTGAAATATCTTACAAATAAATTTAATTTTTCATGAGTAGATTGCCCCACCCCTTTCTTAATTGATAAGTTATGGCAAGAATAACTACAAATTTGATTTGCACACTGAAGTACATATAAATAAAATGATTTTTACTTTTATATGCATTTAAAACTAACATTAACCTTGCATTGTATTGTGTTCAGTATTTTTTAAAAGTTCATCTATTTGCACAAACTTAGTTTAAGAAACAAACACACCTGGTAACTTTAAAATCTTAATGGAAATGATTTCCTATCTCTTTTTTAGGCAACAAGTAACAGAAATTATATTTGTTTTAAAAGCAGTCAGTACTCTTATTGATTCACTTAAGAAAACTCAGCCTGAGAATGGTAAGTGCTTAGAAACTCAGTTATTTTAAATTCATAGCCTTTATGTTCTATTTGTGATGGACTTTTGTATTACTATTAATTTAACTGAATTATAGGAACATAACAGTCATTAGACTTCTTTTCTCCAGTTCTCATGACAACAAAACATCAAGTCCATTAGGATGTCAATTAAGTATAATTAATTTGTAATGTTTTCATTTTTTATGAGGCAGTCTACCTGACTTTTTTTTTTTTTAACTAAATTGTTCTGAAGTCAGGGTATTGCAAGAACAATCCATATTTCATATATTTTTAAATGTAGATCATTGACTTATTTGGGGAGAGATGGAAAAGGGCTTTATCTTCTATTTGTACTGATTTACTTTATAGATACAAACTGTATAAATAATTTTGAATCATTTTTATCATTCTTTCTCATTTATTTGCCCTTTCTGTTATTCATTCCTATCCCGTCCATTCTTTACGTGATAGCCAGAAATGATTTTTCTATAGTAGGGCTTTGATCATTTATTTCCTCATCCTCTCAAAGCAAAAAAGTATTTTTCATTTACTGTTTCCTACCAAGTTGCAAAGAATACTGCACTCTGACTCCATTCTAGTCACACTTTATTTTCCACAATAGATTTCATTTCCCCTACTCTCCACTAAACTAAAATTCTCAATCTTCCCAAATTTTTCCAACCTTTTGTTTATTCCATTATCCAGCGTGTATCAACCTGTTTGGAATACCACCCTACTTTTAAACCTTGTTTTTGATCTCTTAAAGGTAAATAATTCATCTTTTCATTGAATGCAAAGCTTTTTTATGTGTACTTGTCTCGAAGCACTCTATTTGTATTACAATTATGCGTGTACATGACTCATCTCCCTTTACATTGTTAAGATTTTTTGAGAGGATTTTCAGACCATGTTTTGTTCTATTTTGAATCCTCTGCAACATTGCTTTTCAAAGTATGGTTTGTTGGACTAGCCATTGATTGGCTTCAACAGTTTTGTTACTGGTCTGGTACAAGATAGTGAGCTAGCATCAGAATATAAATCAGATGTGTCACTAAACACATGGCTTGGTTCAGCTGACTTTTTTTTATACAAGAAGACATTGGTAAAGAAGAAGGTAGCGTGTTGGTTTACATTCTGGCACAAGCTTATTTTGTAGCAGATTGGTACTTTAAGGAGCATTACTTTCAATACCCAAGAAAAAAGGAGATTCCTAGTAAATTAATGAATGAGTTGTAGGATATTTATTCCTGTCAACTATTATATAAGTGGAGTAAATATGTATTTTTCTTTTCTTAAAATTCACCCATTGGTACTTTGGCCTAGAAAGGGTATTATACTAAATCTTAAGAGGCAGTACACTTTTATTTATTCAACCCAAAGGGAGGGATGGAATTTCTAAGAAAAAGCCTGGGGCAATGTCCTGAATTTATCCTATTAGAGTTCAGATTCGGGTTTTCCTAAAATAGTGTTCTGGGCTGGTGCAGTGGCTCACACGTGCAATCCCAACACTTTGGGAGCCTGAGGTGGGAGGATTGCTTGAGTCTAGCAGTCTGAGACCATCCTGGACAATGTAGTCAGACCCCATCTTTTTTTTTAAAAAACAAAAAAAAAGAAGAACCAGAACGTGTAGAAAGGGAGAAAAGGAAGCAAAAACTCAGTAAAAGGTTATATGTATAAGACATTGTAGTAATGATGATTTAACTAAATGAATGTTAAAAATTGTTTAATAGAGTTTGAATTATGTCTCTGGGTCTATGAAGTAAAAATTTGAATGTAAGCATATAAGATGATATAACATTTTAGGACGCTGTGGTAAGCTTTATTAAGAAAAAGAATGACTTCCTTATTTGTTTTGGGGCTTTTTTGTGAGAAAAGATACATTTGTTAGACTTATTTTTGTTTGGGGAGTTTTTTGTTTTTTGTCTTTTTTCAGACAGGCTCTCGCTCTGTCACCCAGGCTGGGGTGCAATGGTGTGATCGATGCTTACTGCGGCCTTGACCTCCTGGGCTCAAGCGATCTTCCCATCTTAGCCTCCCAAGTAGCTGGGACTGCAGACACGTGCCACCACATTCTGCTAATTGTTTTGTATTTTCAGTAGAGATAGGGTCTTGCCATGTTGGCCAGGCTGATCTCATACTCCTAAGCTCAAGCAGTCTGCCCACCTTCGCCTCCCAAACTGCTGGGATTGCAGGCATGAACCACTACCCCCCAGCTGAGATTTTGTTTTCATCATTTTACTTGATCTTTATTTAAAATTTTAAATAGGTAGTATACATACACATGGTCCAAAAATCCAAAACTGTAAAATGATATACAGGGAAAAGTTTTAATATGATCTTTTCCTTATTCTTTATCTGCCCAGTTCTTACTTTACCACAGACAACCATTTTTATTAGTTTGTGGATCCCTGCAGAAGTTTATTATCTAAATACAAAGCACACATTCTAATACTCCCCATCCCTGTTTTGTACACAAATGAATATTTGTACACAATGAATTTTGTACACAAATGAATATTTAGACAGAGTCTTGCTCTGTTGCCCAGGCTGGCATGCAGTGGCGCAATCTCAGCTCACTGAAACCTCTGCCTGCCAGGTTTAAACGATTCTCCAGCCTCAGCCTCCTGAGTAGCTAGGACCACTGCGTCTGGCTAATTTTTGTATTTTTAGTAGAGATGGGGTTTCACCATGTTGGCCAGGCCTGACCTCAGGTGATCCGCCCGCTTTGGCCTCCCAAAGTGCTAGGATTACAGGCGTGAGACACCACGCCAGCCTAAAACATATTTTAAGAAATTTGACTTGCTTCCTTTGAGTTTAAGATGTCATCTTAACGTACTTTTGTGTTTTACTGTAATAAACCAAGGGTTAATTTGGTCAGTTGACTCTCCATCTGGGACAACCTGGACAGGTTTCATTCTATCTAATCTTTTGTTAAATGATTAGTGTAAAGTTTCACAGGAGACAACTGAAGCAGACTTTTTAAAACTTTACTTAGACAGTGGCTTTTAGACTTTTGTATTCTATTAAGCAGCACAATTCTTTTTACAAATGAAATGTGATGTGAATTCCCAACATATTAAAACAGAGAAAAGCAGAACAGCTCCAGCCTGACTCCTCACCCTCAGCAATACCCATCAGCCCCATTCCCCGTTTCTTATCACACCCACCCTGAGGAAGCCCCTGTTTGGGAAAAGAGGTTAAATTAACAGTATGGCGTTTTTCCAAGATATGTACTAAGGCATGAACATTGATGATGTGTGATGTCAGTAGATATTGGATGGAAAAAACTCCATAATTAAATTTGGGAACACTGGGTTAAAGTTAAATTTGTTCTTTTACTACAAGCCCTTAGTAAATTGATATGAAGACTTTGTCTCCAAAAGGTGAGAGATATGAAACTTCTGCCAAACTACTTTATCATGAGCTTTTTCCTAAGAAGTAAATTGAGGAACACTAGTTTGAGAAACTCATTTCTTTATTTTACAGTGGGAGAAGTAAGATAAAGAGAAATTAAATGACTTGACCAGGGACACCCATCATTGCCTTACTTCAGAAAGAATTTTAGGCAATTGACACCCAATAAATTGTAGTGAGAAACAGAGTCAAAGCTCTCTACACGTAGTATTTATTTTTCTTTAATACTATAAAGCCTCTTAGATTTGAGACTTGTTTCACAAAATTTTAAAAATATCTAAGTCTAAAAAAAATCTTGCATATTGGGTCCCCAACATTATGCACAATACTTATAGGAAAATGTAACTAATTGGGATGTAACACTTTTGCCCATTCAGTAGCAATAGCATTCAGCTGTACTATTTGTTCATGATAGTGGTGAAGAAGGCAGACATAGTTCCTCCCCACTCAAGTCTACATCTAATGATATACATTAAAGATTAGCAAACAGTACAAGACAAGAATGAATCTGTTTATGGCAGTTTGTAATTAAAAGTAATATCAAAGATATTACTGGGAAAATCATTAAACATATTTTGTATTTCAAAAGATTTCTACTTTTAGCAGACAACTGAAAGTTTCTAGTTCTTGAAATGTACACTACATCCTCTGGCAATTATATTAAAAATGACAAAAGTTTGGATTATTCTGAATTGCTTTGTTAGCTTTCAGAGCCTTCGCAAATTGAAATACCATTTAAAATGTACTTTATCAAATTTGTTGTTACTGATGACTGCACACTGAACATATATTTTTTCCTATACCTTATTACATATAGCAGGAAATCTTTGAAAATTAAAAGATAAAAGATACAAGCTTGTAGAATCTTCGTATTTCAGAATTTTTTCTTTACATTCAGTTTAAAGGATTGTGTTCCTGTTAATTGAATAATCTCTGCTATTTAATTCTACCCTTTTGAGGTTTTATACTTTTGCATTACAGTTGATGGAAATACCTGGGCACAAGTAATTGCCTTATACCCAACTTTAGTAGAATGCATCACCTGCTCTTCTTCTGAAGTCTGTTCTGCACTTAAAGAGGCACTAGTTCCCTTTAAGGATTTCATGCAACCACCAGCATCCAGAGTTCAAAATGGAGAATCTTGACCGGCTACAATATATTTGAAAGAAGGAAGATATTCTAAAAAATGTTTGCTCCCAAGTGAGTCTTCTGTGAGAAGGACATTTCTTACTGCAAATAATTCTTGGCAGCTGTTGTTGGCCTCCTTTAAATTGTACTTACCTAAGTTCAGTAATTCATATTACAAGATTGCACATCAACAAAGGCTCCTGAATGAACAGCAGTGTAAGGCTTTAATAAATTAAACTGATGGGAGGGATAATTAACACTACAATATACATGCTATCATATCTCCAATTGGTGATTTAAAGTGAGCTTATGTACAGTTTGTGGTGTATGTGGTTAATGATGTACTTTTTAAAAAGAAAGAAGAGATATTTCAATTCAGTCAGATTTATTAGGCTGGTGTTTTTGCACCCTTTTTCAAGTACAAAATTGTACTAGAATTTTATGCAAGATGGTACTGTAACATTCCATATTATCTATAACCAGCCTTTGTTAACAAAGGGAACTTACTTGTGTGTATAATAAATGGTACAGTTCTGTATAAAATAGTTGCATTTATTTAAATTTTAAATGTATTGATAATGTTAAATGCTTAAAGCTCTATTTATTATTAATACAAAATTGTTTGCTTACATTTTTACTTATAATTTGCCTTCTTATGTGGCGGATAAGCTCACCATATGATCATGCAGTTAGCTTCATGCTTATTTTAAATGTATTATTAGTGACCATTAAACGTCTGACCAGTAAGGTCATGTGAACACAGCAGCAAATAGTTTATGATTTGCTGATTTTGCAACTTTGAAATATAGGTTCTTAATACATAGATACATATTGTAGCACTATGACTTCATCATACCTCATTTCTTTAAATAGCTGTCCAAGCTTTCACTGAAGTCTGTCTGTTTTTTATATTTGCTGTCTGGATTTTAAAGACTTTTCATATTTTATATTTCTACTGATTTTGTTTCCCCTAACAACATTTGTCACTGTCTTTGAATTATGACCCAGGCAAGATGATTTCAGATTTTCTAAAATTTTGCCGGTGAGGTTTTGTTCATACCAGTGCTTCATTTTGTAATGTCTTCTCAAGAAAAATACCTATGTTAACTCACAAGTATAAAATATGTGTGTATTATAAAACAATGAAAAGTGTATTTTTGGAGATAGTCAAACATTTAGAAGTGCAGTGAACTTGCTGTCATGGAGTAAAATGCTAATTATGTTTCACTTTCCTATCCTAGTGAAAAAAAAAGTGCTCTTGAGTACAATACCTTAATTATTTCTTAAAATACTGACTTTGACCTAGCTCACTGTATTTTTTATTTACTGGATTATGGATTATAATATTTTTCTTCTGAGTTAAATTTTCATAATTTATGTGAAGACACAAAGATGTTTAAAACAATGATTATTCATAAGAAATCATAATGGTCTCGGTATTATTTTAGTGTATTGGAAGGTCTTTGATCTTAATAGAATTTACAAATTTCAGCTTCTCCAGAATAATCATAAAACTGCAAAAAGATATTAGAATTGAGTCGTGATTGAGATACAGTTTTGAGGCTATTATAATTGTATAATTATTTAATTTGTACTATTATCTGTAAAATGTGGTAAGGTCTTTATTTGAGGGAATATTTTTTATTTACATGAATTACTGAATTTCTATTTTATTATTTCACCTAAAATTAAGGTAAAATATGGCATTTCATAAGTTCTGCTTTCAGCATTTTCCTTAAAGTTGTAAAAAATAATCATTCAAGCTATGTACTTATTTTCTATATTTGGGTATGTTAAATTGAGGATTAGAAAAATCCACATAATCACTGATAAAGCATTGAAACAGAATAACCCAAGGGTAGGGTACCGATTCAGGAACATGTTAAAAATATTGCCATGCATTTATTCAAAGGAAAATGGTCTATACTTGAGAAATAACAGATCAGTTGCAATTAAGATAATTAAATAGTTAAATATGAGTGAAGTGTATGCAATATACATTTATATGAACCAAAGCTTGCTTTATCAGGACCATGCCCTACAGTTCAAAACATAAACATAGTGAATGTGTTGATATCATATAATAAGGTAATAAATGCCAGTCTTAGTATGAAGCAAGTGGGTGGCCCCCTTGGTAGTATAATTTGACAGGCTTTTCCTCCAGAATATTTCCTGTCACCCTCCAAGAGTCACTACACTAATTCATTCCCTTGAGTCAAGCATTCCTCTATGTTGCATTTTCTAAAATATTCTGATTACTAGTATGGAACACATTGTCCTTTCCTTGTTAGTATGAATTGAGTTCTTCAGTGACCAAAAGAACTGGGGTGTGTAAAATTATTAGATGCCAGGAGATTCAAAAAGGAAGCTCTCAAAGATAAGATCATTTTATGGCACATTGAGTCTATAACCAGCCCTTTAAACAGTAGTAAAAATGTCCTTTGTGATACTTACTAGACATACTATGAGTTTTTTTTTTTTTTTTTTTTCCTTTTGAGACAGAGTCTCGCCTTGTCACCCAGGCTGGAGTGCAATGGCATGATCTTGGCTCACTGCAACCTCTGCCTCCCGGGTTCAAGCGATCTCCTGCTTCAGATTCCCAAGTAACTGGGATTACAGACATGCCACCATGCCCAGCTAATGTTTTTATATTTTTAGTAGAGATGGGGTTTCGCCATTTTGGCCATGCTAGTCTCGAACTCCTGACCTCAGGTGATCTGCCCGCCTTGGCCTCCCAAACTGCTGACGTTACAGGCATGAGCCACTGCGCCTGGCCAATACCATGAGTTTTAAGCCTCACATCATCACTTGTTGTCACTGCCAGTGCCTGTCTTATTCATATTGCTGGACAGCAGGCATATGCCACCAATTGTATGATTAATAAAGTCTTTTTCTGGCCATTTTGTCCATTATAAAGGAAATAAACTAATTGTTAACTTGCATAGATTACTTCTTAGTTTCCTATGATGCTACCACTGCCAAGGGAAAAAAATACATCATTTTGTAATGTCTTTAGTATTTCTTTATAACTACTGTTAAGGTTTTGTTAATTTTATTGTATACATTTGTAACATTGTTTATTAGGAGCCTTTTAGGTTCCAAAACAAACAAAAGGCATAAAAGTCTGGCTTAGAGAGAACTTTTCACTTGCTTTCATTTTTAATTTTATTCACTTAACAGCTAACATCTCTCTTGTTTCTTGTTTTTTCCATATATGGTTATTGATTCAACTCTTGCTATATTCCTTAAATTTGTATGTATCATCAGAAGAAAGAGATGAACAATTTAGTGTAAATATTCATCTAATTGAATTGAACAATTCAATTAGATGAATATTTTGTTCTGGAGAATAATAGTTAAATTATTTCTATGGCAGGCCAGTAACAACTAGATTATTTGTCCTTTCTCAATATAATTTTAAAGAGTATTTTGTTTTATTGTCACAGTTGGGTACCACTAGTCCCAGGTAACCATTGGGCCAAAGGATCAGTTAAGAAACAGTTAAGGATGAATTAGCATAAGTTATGGAGCACTGTTAGAAAACAACACAGAAGTATATTCTTTATTAATAAGGTGGTCATTATTACATTAGTGTCAATGACGGGCAGTGTAGTTACTTTATAATGACTAATATTTTCTCCCCAAATACAGAATAATTCAGATGGGCAACCAAGTTTTCAAGAGACTGCTGTAGGTGAAGTCTGTCTAGCCAAGGCAAAACACTTACAGGAGCCCCTGACTGTGCCACCCTTGGAATGGGTTAGTGTGCAGGCTCAGAATATTGTGGATTACAGTTTTTCATAGAAAACTACCACACATGTAGACAAAAATGATCTCTGAAAGCATTGCCAGCAGCTGGGTATGTTCCTTAGATTTCCACTTAGGTTTGGCATTTTGGCAGATAGCTGATCTTGTATAAAGTATCACATTTTACTGTGCTTAGTGTTCCTGGGTTGTATTTATCTACATTATTAGAGGGAATTTTTCTTTTAAAAAAATTATCCTTCATGAGAAGAATGGGAGGTCATACCACATAGTATTTTACCAATTTATATAAAGTGGGGAAAGTCTTTTAATACTTCATGATCACTTGAATTAAAGTTTTTGTATCTCTGGAAAGTAGAATAGTGCTTTCATTTGAATGAAAAGTGTTTATAGAGTCAGAAAGAGAAATAACGTCTTTGTATCTTGATTTATATACAGACCCATTTCAGAGGGGGTTAAATGTCTTACAAATCCAGTAATTTCGAATAACAGCGTTGGCTATTTAAAAGAACATGTGGCAAGTTCTATATGAATATTCTTGGTCATCTCGACTAATTCTGAGGCAATGATGGACGGAGACTCTACCTCTTATTTAACTCTAGGCATGTTGACTTTTCAAAGCGATTTCCTTATTTCTAAACAAAGATGTTGATCAATTAGTTACTAATTCTTTAGAGGAAAAAATGTGTAATTTGAGTGTGGAGTTGATTTTATAATGACAGGGCAATTATTCAAGTTTGATAAATTTATTACTATATCATAAGAGAGATCTTTGACTATTTTTCTTCCTTTTTCTTGGATATCACTTTCTTCCCTCCCCCTTCTCTCTTTGGTGTTTTTTTCCTTGTTAAATTTTATGTTTACGTTACCATCTTTCTTATACTTTCCCCTGATTTTTCTCTTTTAATTCCTCTTTCATTCTCTGCCTCTTCTCTTTCAGCTCTTTCTCTAATTGTGCCTATTCCTTGCTCAGAAAAAGTGGAGCTGTTAGTGGTAGAACCACTGCTCATTGCCTTCCTGTTAAATGAGATTCTAGAAATACTTTCCACTTTGGCCACTGTTGCGTTTTTGCAAAGGTAAAGTTCCCCTGCCATTTTGAAATAGCTGAACAAGTTAAAGTAATATGTTCCAAAAACTGGAAGTGCCATGAAAACCAAAAAAAAAAAAAAAAAAAATTTGTGACTATAACTCCTACTGACTTTATGAATACACGGGATTCAGCAGCCAAGATGCTCACAAAATGGGATTGCTATAAATATGATGGATTCAGCATCTAAATTTGGAACAATCATATCTTTTCTGTTATGTGGATAGAGAGATTATATATCTTTTCTCAAAGTAAAGTATTTAAAACCTGTTTAAGGCTGGGCGCGGTGGCTCAAGCGTGTAATCCCAGCACTTTGGGAGGCCAAGATGGGCGGATCACGAGGTCAGGAAATCGAGACCATCCTGGCTAACACGGTGAAACCCTGTCTCTACTAAAAAATACAAAAAACTAGCCAGATGAGGTGGCAGGCGCCTGTAGTCCCAACTACTCGGGAGGCTGAGGCAGGAGAATGGCGTAAACCCGGTACGTGGAGCTTGCAGTGAGCTGAGATCCGGCCACTGCACTCCAGCCTGGGTGACAGAGCGAGACTCCATCTCAAAGAAAAAATAAATAAATAAAATAAAATAAAAATAAAACCTGTTTAAATGAGTGTTTTGGCTGGCATGGTGGCCCACACCTGTAATCCCAGCGCCTTGGGAAGCCAAGGTGGGAGGATCACTTGAGGCCAGGAGTTTGAGACTAACCTAGACAACATAGCAAGATCCTATCTCTAGTTCAAAAAAAATTTTTAATTAGGGTTTTGGTTTGTTTTTTATGATTTTGGGGGGGTGAGGGAGATCTTTGTTTTTTGAGGCAGATGTTTTAGATTTATCCCATCTTAATATTTATTGATTTATAATATTGACACTGCCTACTTACAAGAAGGATTTGAGGCAGCATATATTGCCCATGTATTTCAACTATTTTCATTTTTCTCTTGCAAAGCAGTATTTGATGGAAGACCTGGAATCTTATAGTTCTCATATCTGAGTCTTTCTGGGGTGTATTTGGTGTCCGTGTGCTTGTTTCACCCAGAGGTCAATTGAAACCTTCCTAATTATACTGTGGTATTGATTCTATCCCCTCAAATATGAAAAAATTATTAAATTTTGAGACCATTTTCGGTTGCTGTGAATGTAGTTACACTAAGTTTTATTTTAAACTAAAATTCAATAAACAGTGCAGCCAGAGAAGAGCTAAACCATGCCATTATTTGGAAAATCATCGCAGTATATTAACAACTGCTTCCTTCTATGAGGTTTTACGAGATGCGAGAAAAATACTCCATACCTTTAATGTTGCAATTTTATTTTTATCGAGAAAAATAAAATATTAGGCTTCAGACCCAACTGTGCAAATTTCATTTGCTTTCCATCTCTTACTACTACCTCTGTGTCATAATTTAACACATAACATACAACTCCTGTCTCTTAAGGCAGCTACCATATGGTGTTTATGTCAGACTGGATATATTTATCTAATTTTGTGAAATTCTTTTTTAGTTCCCAACACAATTCTTGAAAGTAATACCACTGTTGTTACTTTTTTTCTTACAATTTTTATGTTGTTGAGATGTATCAGTTATGTATTATAATCATGAAAATGTATTGGCCTCAAACCCAAATTTTCTTTGTAGTCTAGGATAGATTTTTCATGAAAGCTATATAGTTATAACTGTGATTGTACAGATCCTTTATTTGCTTTACAGTTACCATTAAGCATGATTCCAGGTTTTTAATTATGTTTCAGCAATACTAGTATTTCTTTATAACTTGAAATCATAACCACTTTGATAATTTACCTTTGGATCTGACCAGTGATTCATTTTTTTTCTTGAATATACTTTGTGTTTGCTTTCTCATCCCCATTAAGTCTGAAACATTATTGATACCCCACATCACTTACTCTGTTTAAAGACTTTACCAGTAGTGAGTCACATGTTTAGGATGATCAGTTTGGAAAAAAAAAAATTATAGAATAAAGGGGAAATGTTCTTGAGAGCTTTATTAAAACCATTAATATATAAAATGAAAAAATAAACAGAAGACACAAAGTGTCTCTCAATAGTTTAGAAAGAAAGATTTGGAACCTTAAGTAAAAATGCTAGGTCAAGTAAAATGTAATCCTGATGTAGATTAGATTATCTTAATCTTAAGAGCATTTTTTTTTAATTTGGTGAAGCTGTTTTGAAACTGCCTGTCCATATCAATGCCAGACTACCTCTACCTCTCAAAGAAAATAATTTGCTTTAAAATTCCTTTTTTTGTTATGTAATGAAAGTATAAAACAAGAATTTGTACATTACTCAGTGTGTACTGTAGTCAGATATAGTTAAAATAATTTTTCTAAAGCTAATTTTAACCACCATTTCTGGAGTACCTAGTATGTGCAGGCCAAGGTTTTGCCTTTATGATTCCCTTTAATCCTCAAAGTAGCCTTGCAAAGAAGTTATTTTCATTTTACAGAAGAGTCAAGGATCGGGGGTTGAAGTGATCAGGGGACCTAGAGTCACATACCTAAAGTCCAGGTGGATCACTATGTCTTGCTTTTCTTTTTTTTTTTTTTTTTTTTTTTTTTGAGACGGAGTCTTGCTCTGTCACCCAGGCTGGAGTGCAGTGGCCGGATCTCAGCTCACTGCAAGCTCCGCCTCCCGGGTTCCTGCCATTCTCCTGCCTCAGCCTCCCGAGTAGCTGGGACTACAGGCGCCCGCCACCTCGCCCGGCTAGTTTTTTGTATTTTTTAGTAGAGACGGGGTTTCACCGTGTTAGCCAGGATGGTCTCGATCTCCTGACCTCATGATTCACCCGTCTCGGCCTGTCTTGCTTTTTCAAAAGCAGTTATTTCTACTACAGTACAATAGTTTCATGTTTTACAGTCCATTAAAATCCAAGACTTATAAAATAAAGTAAAAATACTCTTGAGGCAATTACTATTTCTATGAGAGGCATTGGGACAAATATACTTGAACATAACAAAGAACTTCAAATACTGTGAAAAAAAGATTTGTCTTAACGATGACCTTGAAAGTTGCATTGGGTTTTTATTATTGGTCCAGGTTTAAAACATTTTATCTGTTTAAAACATATGTTGTGTGTTGTAAGAAGTTATAACAACAGCATTGTGGTTAAGAGCCCAGAGTCTGGGGCCAGACTTCTTAGATGCAAATCCCAACTCTGTTATTTACTAAATGCGTGACCTTGGGCAAGTTAATTAACCTGTTTTGGTGTCCTCCTCTGTGAAATGGAGTTAACAGTGGTTATTTAACAGAATTTAAAATGGAGTGTGTTCTAAAGTGCTGTGCCTGGAGCATTATCACCACTAAGTAGTTAGGGAAGTAAAATACATTTGGCACACATCATTCAAGAATGGCCAGAAAATCCACGTCTTCCCACAATAGGGACCAATTTTTTGCCTTTCACCGGACAACCACTGAATGTTAAGACTCTGCTGTGTGCTAATAATTGTCCTTGCTGTATGTGACAGAAGCTATTTGGAGCACTCTCAAGTGCTTATTATAGCTAGTCAAGGAAACTGCATATATAAAATAATACTGGATACAAGACTATACAGTTAAATACTGGTGTATCGCTAACAACTTTTTAGACCCTATTTTGTGTTAGGCATTGAGTTAGTCTCTGCCCTCATGGAGTTTACAGTTTTATAGGGAATACAGACCTTTTAACAAGTATGTAAAGTACAGTAAAAGTACAGATTAAAATGAGATCATAAAATAGGGAACCTTAGCCTAGTCTTCTGTGGTTCAGGTTACTATCGCTGTTAGTAGTCAGAAGGAAGTTTTTTTAAAGAAATGAAAAAGCTCAGTGGTTAAGACAGAACTCAAAGTGAGTCTTGATGGCTACCTAGATTTTAGATGAGTTCAAAGGCTATATGGGGGGATTTCAGGCAAAGATACTGTGAGCAAGGTATATCTGTGAAATAGAAAACAGTACATTTTGGTGTACTGTGTGAGACAAGGTTGGCTGTGAAGGATTGGATCCCTTCATAAAATTCCTTGAAAGCCAAGGAGAGTAGTTTAGATTTGAGATGGCAGCGGTCTGGAGTGATTTAAGAATAAATTATGAAACCAAGGAAGATAAACTTGCAATCATAAGCAGGATAGGATATATACAGTATGGAAAACTAAAGTAGGAAGCTGTTGCAATTTTCTTGCTACAAGGTGATGATAAAGGATTGATTCACTAATGGTGGTCATATTGAGAAAGGATACTTAAGATTCCTGATATTATGGGGGGTGGGAGAAAAAGTTGATCGTAACAGTACATTATATGTGGATGATGAGTATATTGGTGTTAGCACTGTTAAAAACATTATGGAAAGGAATCTAATAAAGTAGCGTAATGACTAAATTTAGCTAGAAACTACTGCTGTAACAAATCTGTATACCATAGACCAAACAGCTGTTTAATGGCCATTTAAAAATCTGTGCCATTATGGCAAAGGACATTTGCTCTGGTGCAGAATAATCTGATCCACTGTGCAGTGAATGAGCAGTGAGGGTTGAGCCCCATGGCAGTCCAATCTTTGCTTATCAAGGAAGGATGGTGTTAAGTTTCTACAGACTTTCTGGTAAGTGATCGATAGGTGAGTTTATGCTTTGAGTTTATGATTTGATTGAGTTTATGCTTAGTGATTGATAGGTGAGTTTATGCTTTGTCAAGCACTTAATTGCAAATGTATTATGTTTACACAAATATTCTTAATTGGAAAGTTTCTGAATATGCACGTAAAAATGTTATGAAATATGTCAGGCAGGCCGATTTTTAACTTGAAAACTTGTACTTTCAGAAATTGTTTGGGTCCCATCGCCTATACCATGTAGAAGAGAAACAAAAAGCCAGTTATTTAATTTTTAATTTGCAATTAAACCTCTTGGCCAGAAGGATCTGTTGTCCAACATTACATCGTAATAGCTTAAGAAAAAAAAATCTTATTTTGCCAGAAAGGGAATTATACAAGGATATGAAGGATCAAAGTCTGGGCAAAGACAATTCTAAGTTGTAGCTAAACATGCTTTTCATTTCCCACCATTCCTTACTTTTGTCATGAGTAGTCTGGATTTTCAGGGATAAGGCTGATAGGGCTGCCAGATCAGTCATTAAAAATTGAGAATGCGCAGTTAAATTGGAATATCAGATAAACAATTTTAAAAATGTATGTAACACACATATGCCAAAACACTGGTTATCTGAAATTCCAATTCAACTGGGCGTCCTGTGTTTTATATGACAAGCCCTAACTTTTTCTTTAAAATAATTTGTTAACTTCCTACAAAAAATCTCTAAATGGGAGGAAAAAAAAATCCCATAAGTTGTCTGGGCCAAAAGTAGAAGTGGCTCCATGGCAGTCAGCCTTCTCCCTAACTTGGTTTAAAAAGAAAAAGCCAAAACCACGAGTCCCAGAAGTTTGCGTTTAAAGCGAGCTGTGCCGCAGCCTTCCCGCCTGTTTTCTGCGGAATGTAGCTCAGCAGCCACCCTGCGTGGGTGGGGCTCTTATGATTGTGTCCTTGCTGGATGGGAAAGGAGGTGCCGGAAACTTCAAACCACGGCCAGGGTACAACGTGTCCGCTTAGGCGGCGGTATGCGCCGCCATCTTCTTTGCGGGCAAAGGCCGAAAAAAGTTTGGGACTCCACTTTTCCCCGCTGAGCCGACGGAGGGCATCGCCCGTTGCTTCAGCACTCCGGTGACGTGGAATCGGGGTCCCCGCTTTCGGGGCTGATTTCTGGTGGCACGTCGAAGCTTGCCAAGGCGGGGAAAAGGGACGCCGCCTCTGTCCCGGATGTAAGATGGCGGCGCGGGGGGCCGCCCGGTGGGGCGGTCACGTGGTGAGGAGTAGCGCGCGAGCCTCCTTAAGTGATCTCTAAGGTTCGTCCGGACGCACAGGAGCAGCGGAGCGCGAGACGGGTCTCGTGTCCGCACGCGTCGAGTCGTCGCCGTCGCCACCCGGGCCATCGCCTGGCCCGGTTTCACTGTTAAGGGGTTTTCGTTTGTTCCGTTTTCGCCTCCTGCAGAACTGAACGGGATTTCCCCGAAGGGTGCTGGGGAACGGGTGGCCTGGGGACTTCCCGGCTATGCCTTAGCTGCTGTTTGGCGGAGCCGGCGGCCGTTTGTGCAAGATGCGCCCCGGAGATGGTCGGCGCCGAGCGGGCCGACGGCGGGTGCGGCAGCGCGGCGCGGGTAGGGGCCCGGGTGCCGGGCTCGGCCGCAGCCCAGCCCCCACCGGGGGCTCGGAGCAGGGAGGGGCGCGAACGGCGCAGCTCGGGACGTGGCGGCAGTTCCTAGCGGGCGAAGCGCGGGAGTGCTGTTCGCTGCCTCTCGGGGGCCGTCCAGAACCAGTTGGTGTCTGACTGCGCTTTTACCGCCCATTTCCTTTTTTCGAGAGGTGAGGCGACGCGCTCCCCTCGGGCAGTGGAGGGAGCGGCTTTCCCCGCAGGACACCGGTGCCTTTCTTCAGAGCGGTGGTTGACGTAGAGAACGCCGGCTGTAACACCCGGGCGCCGGCGCCGCCTCTGATCCCCGTAGCTCTCGGGGCGCGCCGGGAGCAGCCGAGGCGCTGGGTGCTGGGCGGGGTCTTCGGGCGCGGCGCGGCGGGGAAGGGAAAGGAAAAGAAGGGACGGCGGGCCGACGTCGGCAGAGAGGAAGGACGGAGAAGCGCCGGAGCCGCTTTGCTGCCCTCCGCGTGGTCCCGTGCCTCCCCTACACCATGGCCCTGGCTGAGGTAGTAGTTTGTGCTGTTGGTCGGGTTGTGACATTGCCCGCTGTGGAGATAACTGCGCAAGCTACTGCCTTGCTAGTGCTGGTGATGCTCAGCGCCGCGGAGGACAATGGCTGGGAATCCCCTTTGTTTTCCGGGGCGCTGCCTGGGGACAGCCCGCGAAGCCTCGGCGCCCGGCCCGCGCGGCCAGCAAGGAAACCGTTAGTTTCACATTTTCCTGGAAGAAGGAATTGAGGGGAGTGGGGTGGACCGCGATCTTTTTTAAAGGTGGGGGAAGAGCTAAGCCATTGAATTCTTTCTCTTGAAGGAAGGAGTGGAATTGTGTAAGATAACTTTTTCACCCTAAAGAATTCTAACGCTTCTTTCAGCAGTTAAATGCCAGATTTAGTGTGTACCTGTTTTACTTCGTTCTTTAGCTGTAGGTTGGAGTGGAATGAGCGATCTGCAGAACTGGCTTTATAGGGACAGAAGTAGACCTGATAATTAAAGTTTATGCCTTAACATTTTAGATCTGGTTTCTGATATGCTCTCTTAGTAAATCTGAGCGTGTCTTCAAAAATGTAAACCCAAAGCAATTTAAAGTTTCTCTTTAAACTTTGCAACTCCGCGAATGAGAAGATTGAATTTATTTGTAGGTAATTGCACTATTCTGATTTTTTAATGTATGAGGCAAACAAATAAATTCTATGTACAGTGTGCTGTGAATGGTTTTGTTTTTTGTTGGGTTTTTTTTTTTTTCTTTTTAGTTTAACCTTGGGGCTCAGATACTGCTGTTGTGGTGGGTTGGTTTTTTGGTTTTTATGACCTTTGATTCTAATGTTATGTGGTACTTACATCTTTGAGGTTTTGTATGGGAGAAGAGGACTAGGAATTGAAAGTGTGGTTTCTAGATTTGAGTTTAAAATCTACTAACACTCATTTTGATTCCTGAGTGGCCACTACTCCTAATAGCAAAATACCTTTGCATAGAGTAAAAAGGTAGTTTGGATAACTAATGAAAATACTCAGTGTTCTAATACTCTGAAGTCTGCGTGGAAAACCAGATACTTATATTTTTGCATTTTATTTTCACTGAGGGAAATAGGTGGTCAGGTTTAGTACTTTTCTTTGAACATTGATCTGTGTTTGTACAGAATAGGTAGTTTTGAATATAATGTAATCACAATTTTGTATGGTTTTCTGATGCTCTGTTAAAAAAAAAAAGGCAGTTCTTTAAACCATCCAAACCCTTCAGCAGGAGTTTGATGCTTTTATCATTCAAAAGTGATCTGATATATGTACCTTGATTGAGTTTGGTTTAGCCTTGAGAATAACCTTACTTAATCTGATCTCATCAGGATGGAGCGGCCTCATTGTGGAAAGGGCGGTGAAGAACCTTACCTTGAATCTTAAGATGCAGAAAATACTTGAATGTTGGCTCTTGAAGTATGCTTTTCTTGATAGCAAAGCAGAGGAAATTCAAAGCTTTAAGTGCTTGTTTTCTTAAATAATGAAAACCTCTGGGGTGCTATGTCAAATCTTGGTTTGTGGAGAAACTAATCATAACATGCTAATTGCATTATGATTTTATTTTCCAAAACACTTCATTCAACCAACCAAGGTAACCATCCAACCCACTACATTCTAACATTTTTATGGAGAATCAACAGTTGTTAATCTGCATCCCAAAGTATAACAAATTCTGCTGGTAATTTAAACTTTCAGTGGATAAGCACACCAGAAATGCTCAGTGTTCTTACTTTATATCTTGTACTTTTAAATGGTATCCACAACTACACATTGCCCAAATAGTAGTAACATTTTTGAGTTACTGGATGTAAAGGTACTTTGAGAGGTTAACTGTTTCCCAAATTACAAGAGAAAATACTGCCACCAGCCGACTTGTTTTAGTCCCATAGATGTATTTCTGCTCTAATCTCCAATTTTAAAAATGAATCTGCTAATTACATTTGTCTACACACCAACTGAAAATTACCAACTGAACATTTTCCTTGCTGACAGTTTCCTACAAGATGAATTTGCCTTATCAAAAATACAGCTTTCTGAACTTAGTATTATTGACATTTACTTGGTGCAATTAACTTTTTTGTTAAAGGTCTACTGTCAAGCATTTAAGTAATTTGTAGTTGCAAAAAGCCACTGATGGAAAGTAATAAGGCCGTATTTTGAGTGCCCTTCTCAATAAGTACATACTAAACCAAAGGAAAGCTGGATTATGGTAATAACATTTTAATAAATGCCATCCTCAATTGAAAATGGAGATGATGCTGTGGTATATAGGACACACCATATGGAGAAGATTCTTGGAGAACACAGTTTTGCTTCATACTTCAAAATTCTGATTGCTAATCTAACATAGAAAAGCGTTGTTTACAAGCTATTTTAAAATAACCTTTTGGCAGGTAGGCAAGGGTGCACTCAAGAGATTGTGTCTTGTGGAGTGGTCCCCAAAGAATTCCTGCCAGAGGCACCAGACAGCACAGATTAGCTCTTAAGTATATAAGCACAAAGCACCCAAAAGGCAGAGATTTCTTCCTAGCTACATGCTCTCTCACCCTATTGCTTATTACACTCCACCCCCTCCATGGTAAAGAAAGCTGACAAAGGAGGTACTATTAATTTCCGTTCCCATTGAATAATCACCTCCGTAATTTCTACAGCAAAAGGTAAATAGGACAATCATCTTCAAAAATGAATTAGGCCAGACTGGTAATACCCAAAAGGAGAATTAATGACCATTGTCATAAACTCTGAAAAGCCGTTGGTGCTACAGATACCTAGATAATTAAGCAAAAATTTGAAAATTATTTTTAAGATTGTGTAATGAAATTCACTAAGTGTTTTTGTTAGGTTATCCCTGTTGGGCACCATGGGGAAAGCAAAATAATTGTATAGTTAGGTCATTGCCCCAAAGGAAAACACAGGAAAGATGTTACATGAAGTGTTTTAAGAATCAAAATGTAATTAGCTGAGTGTGGTGGTGCGTGCCTGTGGTCCACACTGAGGTGGGAGGATCTCATGAGCCCAGGACTTTGAGGCTGCAGTGAGCCATGATTGCACCACCGCAGCCTGCACCACAGAGTGAGACTCTGTCCAAAAAAAAATGTGAGCTCAGTGCAGTGGTGTACACCTGTAGTCCCAGGTACTCTGGAGGCTGAGGCAGGAGGGTCATTGGAGCCCAGTAGTTTGAGGCCTGCCTGGACAAAATAGTTGAGATTCTGTCTCAAGAAATTAAATAAATAATGAAAATGTGGGCAGGTAAGAAAAACATTAGTGACGTACTTCACTTTTGAGACCGGACAGAAAAGTGATTGAACGAGCTAAAGGAAGAGAAGTATGGAGCACTCCAAATAGTATAGTGTAGTAATTTAGGGACTTCTTTTGGTTATGTTTGTTGCCTGAGATCTTGGAGATGACAATCATAGTGATAACGATATTCTAGGTGATTCACAGTTTAATTTCATATTATCTGCTACAGATATGCTGGGAGTGTCATCAGAATTAAGAGAAATAGCAGTTCTACATGGGATTTGTTTTCTTATCTCAAGTTGAAAAATTTTCTTTTGGTTACATTTGTTTTACAGTTACCTTTCTTTAAAAGTGCTGTTTTGTTCAGATGTGATGGAATTGTGCCTACACAGGATTTTTGACCACTAAATTTGTGAATAGGGTCCTTTTAAGGCATACCACTGACACCTGATAGTATAACTCTAGTCTTTTAGTTATATCAAATATGAACAAACCTAAAATACAAATCTTGTGTTGTTTTTAAGGATAAGTTCCCAGTTCTTTCCTCTTATTCAATATCAGACACTTGTGGAAAATATATTATTTTCTTCGAATCAGTTTACAAATTCCGTTCCATTATAATATAATTGAGATTATTTTATCATGGAAGTCAGGAGTTTGCAGAAAGCCAAACAGTATGATGTGTCACAGAAAATTCAAGTAAATTAAGGACTAAAAACTGTACACAGACATTGACGGTTTAGATCATATATGTAGTTGTCATGTGTTTTCTGTTACACATGAAAAATCCCTTAACTGCGCTTTGGTTGAGTAATAAACAATTAAGGGTGTTTTGTCTCACTTTGAATGTAACTACCTAAAAGGTATTAAGATTCAGAGATTGCTGTTTTAGTATTCTGCACATAGTATATTTTAAAGTCCTTATTAAACAGAAGTATTATGTAGATACAGGGCATGGGCTAGTTTTAGTCATAATAGTAACACCAAGTTAATGTTACCATAATAGACAGCTGAAAGAACTGACTAAACTCTAAAAACAGATACATAAGCAAATTAAAGTATATTTTCTTGTTTTAAAACAAATTTACGTACTTAAGGGTTTAGATGAAAACCCTAAGAATAAGAATCTTATCTGCCATTCATTTCTTTTTGTAGTGAATGAGGCTTATACACAATAAATAAGTTCCAGATAAATTCAACAGGTGAATCGGATACCTACTATATGCCAGGCGCTGGGGATATACAGAAGATAAAACCAAAAAAAACAAAAACAAAAAAACACCCACTCCACATTATGGAATTCGCATTGTAAAAGGAATACATTTCCCTATAATAATAATTACAGAAATGTAGTGAGGACAATCCATGGACCACCTGAGTTTTCAAACCTGAGTTCCACTCATACACCTGTTCTAGAGCCCTTGCTCCAAAACCACTATTGATATTGCAGTTGTATGTTTAAAAAAAGCCAGTTCCCATTGATTTTTGTTACAATTGTACCTGCAT
>NW_016808194.1:1584231-1587919 GCF_001698545.2 Rhinopithecus bieti
AAAAAAAAAGATGATAATTTAGTTTCACTAGGGCTGTTTTCTTTCTTCTCTTTCTCTCTCTCTTTTTTTTTTTTTTTTTAACGGAGTCTTGCTCTTGTTCTTGTTGCCCAGGCTGGAGTGCAGTGGCACGATCTCGGCTCACTGCAACCTCCACCTCCCAGTTCAAGCAATTCTCCTGCCTCAACCAAGTAGCTGGGATTACAGGTACCCGCCACCACGCCCGTCTAATGTTTGTATTTTTAGTAGAGATGGGGTTTCACCATGTTGGCCAGGCTGGTCTCGAACTGCTGACCTCGTGATCCGCCCACCTTGGCCTCCCAAAGTGATGGGATTACAGGCATGAGCCACCGCACCCGGCCCGCCAGAGCTGTTTTCTATCTCCTAAACAGGATGACACTGCAGGAGGTACTTCACCTTTAAGAGCTTACAATGTTGTAGCAGGTGCCCAACTACGTTGTGGAGGAATCTAGACCACATAGCTAGACATCACATTTTATGATGTACACTCTAAACGTAAAAGTTCAAAGAAGCAGGAGTGCACTGTGAGTAGGTAGAGAATGCATCTCTCTGGAGCAGAAATGTCAGATTATTTTAACAGTATAAGCTATGGAGAGTGATTGTGTGCCTTGTGGTGCCTGAGAACAGTAAAGAAAGAATCAAGTATCTATTCTACCTTCCTTATATAATTTATACCTCAGGGTAACTAAATGGTTGTGAGGGAGATTTCCTCATTACAGAATAATTCCAGTTTCTCAGTGCAGAAGGTCTGATAGAAATAGAATGTTAACATTTACAGCAGCTCATGAAATAAAGCTAGACCTCTTCAATGACTAACTTAATGGTTAAAACCATTAAGTAAAATGCTGATGGAGAAGTATTTGATTAATGAATCAGTAGTAGAGAAGTATTTAATTCATGGATCAGGCTAACCAGACTTAAGCTCACTGATCAATTTTAACATTACAAAAACAGAGATAACTAGATATTCTAGTTCAAATAATTGAACTAGATAGTGGTTTACTAAAACTCTAGACTGTCATCAACTTTCTAGATCTGACGATCAGTTTATTAGAAATTTAAGATCTAGAGGAACATTGTTAAATCACCACAGGAGTGCAAGTAGCAAAAATCCACACTGAAATTCCACAGGACAAATGATCTGATTTAAGAAAAAAAAAAAATTTAAGGAAAAAAGGGCAGGAAAATCTGTAGAGTAAAATGAATTTAAAGACGTTTATCAGTTTAATTGCCATGTGTAGACCTTGTTTGGATCCTAATTTGATCAAAGCTAACCACAAACACATTTATGAGACGATTGGAGAAATTTAAAAACTGATGATATTGGAAGTTAAAGAATTGTTTTTGAAAATAGTATTGTGGTTATATTTTAAAAAATATTTTGGTATATGCATACTAAATAATTTACTAATGAATGATATGATGTTCAGACTTTGCTTCATACTTTAATCCATGGGGGTTGGAAAGCATTATGGGAGTACACAGGAAAGAAGCTTGTCCTTGTGTTGCTATTGGTGGTGGGTGATGGATAGATGGGTTTTTTTTAATTCTGTTCTACTTTTGTGTATATTTAGAGTGTTCCATAATAAAAACTCAAAAACAACATGTAAAACAAGAGAAAGAAAGATTCCTGTGGTTGAGAGGCAACCAAAGCAAACTGAGAACACATACAAAACCATGCGAAGGTCAGTGAGGTGCAGCTAAGTGTTCTTAGGGTATCCTCCCAGGCCACTTTGAAATACTACTTTGAAGTCTATCAGAGGATCAGTCCATTTTCCTTATACTCCAGATCAAATATATTGACTAATATAGTGGAAGTTCACACACACCCACAACAAGGATACCATTGTTTAAATATATCTATTATAATTAAAACTAGTAATTAGATTTAATAAGAGATGCGTGGAGAACTTGTACTAAGTACTTTGTATAAAGTACTTGCTTTAATGTTACCCTATTAAACTTAGTAACTTTCCATTTTAAATATTACTTTGCTAGTTCCATAGCCTTTTTCTAGAAGTATGCCTTATTTAAAATTCTTAAACAAGTACTCTAAGCAAAATCAGCTCACTAAAAAAATTTGTTTGGCTTTAACTGCTTTTAGTAAGCTTAGTTCTGTTTTTCCTCTTTTCATCTTATTTTATTATTCCTCCTGTCTAACTGAAACTTTGTACCCTTTAGTCAGCATCTCCCCATTATCTTACCCCCTCTCTCTATAGGCTCCTGGTAACACTAGTCTCTCCTTTCTGCTTCTCTGAGTTTGGCTTTTTTATATTCCACATATAAATGAGATCATGTAGTACTTGTCTTTCTGTGCCTGGCTTATTCATTTAGTATAATGTCCTCCAAGTTTAAGCATGTTGTTGCAAATGATAGAATTTTGTCCTTTTAAACGGTCAACTCTGATAATTGTTCTAGCAATTTATTTGATTTTTTGTGTTTCCAGTTAGATTCCTTAATTTTTTTCTTAATCTCTGTGTGTGTGTGTGTGTGTGTGTGTGTGTGTGTGTGTGTGTTTAGACAGGGTCTCACTGTCGTTCAGGCTGGAGTGCAGTGGTGTGGTCACAGCTCACTGCAACCTTCATCTCGCAGACTCAAGTGATCTTTCCACCTCAGCTTCTTGAGTAGCTAAGACTACAGGCACACGCCACCACCCCTGGCTAATTTTTATATTTTTTGTAGAGACAGGGTTTCGCCATGTTGTCCAGGCTGGTCTCAAAACTACTGGGCTGAAATGATCGCCCGCCTCCGTCTCCCAAAGTGCTGGGATTATAGGTGTGAGCCACTGCGCCCGGCCCCCATCAATATATAACACTTAGCAGTTAGTTCATTGTGCTTCTACATATTACCAATGTTATTAATCTAATAATTTAAATATTTGAGTGCTCTTCTTGCTTTGAATATATTAGCACACTACAAAGGTAAAAAAATGTAACCAACTCGTGGATCAAAAGAAATAATGATTTTGCATTTTACTAAGCAGAGAAATTATCATGTTTTGAATGTCTACCACATATGCCAGGCATACACACACATACATAAATAAGGTTGAAGGAGGCTGGGCACAGAGGCTCACACCTGTAATCCCAGCACTTTGGGAGGCCGAGGCAGGTGGATTACTTGAGGTCAGGAAATCGAGAGCAACCTGGCCAACATGGTGAAACCCAGTCTCTACTAAAAATACAAAAAATTAGCCGGGCATGGTGGTGCATGGCTGTAGTCCCAGCTACTTGGGAGGCTGAGGCAGGAGAATCGCTTAAACCCCAGAGGTGGAGGTTGCAGTGAGCTGAGATCACGCCACTGCACTCCAGCCTGGGTGACAGAGTGAGACTTCATCTAAAAACATACATATATATATATATATGAGGTTGAAGGAATAAACAAATTGAAGCATTATTGCAAATATAAGAGCCTTTTTTTTTCTTTTCTTTTTTAAAAATAAGTAGAGACAGGGTCTCACTTTGTTGCCCACGCTGGTCTCGAGCTCCTGGGCTCAAGTGATCCTCCTGCCTCAGCCTCCTAAAGTGCTGGGATTACAGGCGTTAGCTACCACACCTGGTCAAGAGAATTATTTCAATATTATCACTACTAAATAGCTTTTATTTTAAAGTATATATCCTAGTGACTTTTTAACTTCGTATATCTTTTTTTTTTTTTTTTTTTTTTTTTT